>NW_027248788.1:0-12338 GCF_031021105.1 Erythrolamprus reginae | reverse complement strand
CACTTCTGTCTCTGAAAGAACTCTCGAGTATTTAGCTCATAGTCCTTCAATACGGAAATCTCAGCCATTAAGATTTTTAAAGCCGATGCATTAGCTTCTCACTCAAGGACTACAGGGCAGCCAGTAAAATGCTAAAGTGAGAGCCAGCTTTAATCTGTCTGACCAAACGGATGGCACTCAAAGTCACTTAATTTTGTCAAGATCCAGATTTAAAAAAAAAAACGCTTTTATCCCGCCTGCAGAACAAAAACGTAAGAGTAAAAAAGCAGCAGCATTAAAACCAACAGCAACCACCCACCTCTCGTGTATATACAGTATTCCCTCGCTTTTCGCAGGGGATGCGTTCCGAGACTGCCCGCGAAAGTCGAATTTCCGCGAAGTAGAAATGCGGAAGTAAATACACTATTTTTGGCTATAAACAGTATCACAAGCCTTCCCTTAACACTTTAAACCCCTAAATTGCAATTTTCCATTCCCTTAGCAACCATTCAGATTATTATTCGCCATGTTTATTTATTAAAGTTTATTTTAAAAAATATTTATTAAAGGCAGACGAAAGTTTGGCGATGACATATGACGTCATCGGGTGGGAAAAACCGTGGTATAGGGGAAAAACCCGTGAAGTATTTTTTAATTAATATTTTCGAAAAACCGTGGTGTAGACTTTTCGCAAAGTCCGAATCCGCGAAAATCGAGGGAACACTGTATTGTGAAATTGGAGATATAGAGGGGTAAACTTACTTATTCTGAAGCAGCTCGTTTTCTTGTCGGAGCTGTCCAATTTCCGACCGGATCCCCCGTTCTGTGCTAGTCAGAGAACTGATCTGGCTACGCAGCTCTTGCTCGATTTGTCTGCTGGCCTGTAGATCAGCCTTTAACTTCTTAATGTCTTGTTCCAACCTAGCACGGAGAACAGAAGCGCCTTTTAGAATATTTGCCAATAAGAGCCGAGGAGGTATCATCTCTCAGAGGGTTCAAACTTTAGCCACCGAACTTTTCTTGAAAAGTCAAACACAAAAACAGTGCTAAGGATAAGGAGTGACGTTTTCCCTCCCCTCTCCCTTGACTTCAATATGTAGGTATGTATTTGGTGTGTTCGGGTTATATATTGTATAATATATATAATATTGTATATGAGGACCCGGATTGTGGGGGCAATATGCCGGCTCTGTTTTTAAAAAGTGCTATTTGCTAACATGTTGTAAGCCGCCCTGAGTCTAAGGAGAAGAGCGGCATAAAAATCGAATGAATGAATGAATGAATGAACGAACAAACAAACCTCTTTCTCTCTCTCTCTCTCTATATATATATATATATACATAGATAGATAGATATAGATAGAAAGTGAGAGAGAGAGAGAGAAAGAAAGAAAGAGAGTGAGTGAGTGTGTGTGTTCAGGTTACCTATACCCGTGAAAATCTATGAAAACACACACACACATCCATATGTATGTATCAGGGCGACCATGGAGAAAGCACTTCCCTGACATTTCTCTGTAACTTGTGATCTAGGTACGGTGCAGTCGCACATAACGTCGCACCAAACAGCTAAGCCGTGCAGAAATATTTGTAGCCGAGGAAGCAAGTTGTTGCCACAGTTATGCTAATTTTTGCTTGATTCTGCCAGGCAGCGCAATCCATTTTTTAAAAACATAATTTTTCCCTGACTTCTAAACATTTTAATAGTTTGGTCTGTTTTCCTGATTTATTCTGTTTTTTTCACGAACTCCCTGATAATTCCCTAATATTTCCCGAACTGCTGATTTCCCTGATAATTCCCTGATTTCCCTGTTTTCTAGGTTTGCTGGACACTCTGATGTATGTATGTATGTATGTATGTATGTATGTATGTATGTATGTATGTAGGACCCAGGCCTGGATTTTTGTCATGTGTCCAAGATATAAATAATCTGAATAGGTTTGAGAGTCAGGGAGATGACCTTGAGGGACACGGCAAGAACTTGTACATAGGCAAGAGGAGTGAAGTGTTCCTTATTCCTGGAATAAAGGATTGAAAGAAACTCAGGCATTTCTCCTTAATAGAAGGGGGTTGAAGCACAACCAAGCTTGCAAAACTCTGTTATTATAGCCTGCAACAATAGATGTCTAGGCTTCTTATGGAGTCTGCTACAGACATAATCTTGTATGTTCGTTTGACTGATATCAGATTGAACTTGACAATCAGGCTTGTTAACCTGCTCATAGGCTGCATCGCAGTTCAAGCACGCACCTGGATAACTGCTTTATGAAAGGAAGATTTATGAAATCTAATTCATACTATTTGTCACTGACTGCATTGGACCCACATACTGTGTTTGCTCTGTACCTCCTGACTAGTATTAAATTCCATTCCTTTTCTATTTCTTATTCTATTGTTCCTCAATGATGAACAGCATGATGTTCTGACTGAAAGCAAGCTATGTCAGTGCTTTTCCATTTGCTGGTGCCTAAGATGTCAATGTGTGGCTGATTCATTTAATATTTCAATTTGCCAAGCGTTCCTTGTTCGTGTTTCTTATGATTTGATTTGATTTATTAGATTTGTATGCCGCCCCTCTCCGTAGACTCGGGGCGGCTCACAACAGTAACAAAACAATATATATTGACAAATCTAATAATTAAAAATCTAAGATGACAATTACATATTTAAAAAACTAAAAACAAGAAACCCCAATATAACAAACATACACACAGTCACATCATGCACCAGAACTACATAGGCAGGGGGAGACGTCTCAGCGCCCCCACGCCTGACGACAGAGGTGGGTTTTGAGGAGTTTAGGAAAGGGAAGGAGGGTGGGGGCAATTCTAATCTCCGGGGGGAGTTGGTTCCAGAGGGCCGGGGCCGCCAAAGAGAAGGCTCTTCCCCTGGGCCCCGCCAAACGACATTGTTTTGTTGACGGGACCCGGAGAAGGCCCACTCTGTGGGACCTAACCGGTCACTGGGATTCGTGCAGCAGAAGGTGGTCTCGCAGATACCCTGGTCCGGTGCCATGAAGGGCTTTATAGGTGATAACAAACGATTTGAATTGTGACCGGAAACTGATTGGCAACCAATGCAGACTGCGGAGTGTTGGTGTGACATGGACATATTTAGGAAAGCCCATAATTGCTCTCGCCGCTGTGATCTTTGTTCCCACTGTAAATTTTTCAGATCCAGCTTTCATTTTCTTGCGTGGCAACATCAGCAACTGGACTCCTGGAAGGCTTTAACCGGCTGCATCGTAAACACCATCACTGCACCATAGCAGTTCTTCTTCCATAGCATGGTCAATCCACAGTGAAAATTAATGCACATTAATTTCTTCAACAAAACTACTTAGAATTTGTCTGGGTATACATGATCTTTACAGTAGGTTCTCCCATTTCAATATTGTCAACACCAAGCCCCTGTTACAATGGCACACAGACTTATTATTGTTCCAAAAACATCACACAATTCTTTTCCCAATGGCATCGTATCTGGAAATCTCATCCAGAATGTCCACCACTTTTGGAAGCATGCACTCAAATCGTTTTTTTAAAGAGATATTAGGGCAACCAACCAGCTGCTAGTAATACACATCCCAATATATACTCAGATTTATCTAATTAAATAATGACATTCTTTCATAGCTAAAATACAATTGTCTGTGTTTTTCTCCTTCCCTCCCATCCTCATACTTGATTAGACCAGTGTTTCCCAACCTTGGCAACTTGAATATATTTGGACTTCAACTCCCAGAATTCCCCAGCCAGCAAATGCTGGCTGGGGAATTCTGGGAGTTGAAGTCCAGATATCTTCAAGTTGCCACGGTTGGGAAACACTGGATTAGACCAACCCTCTACAAGAAATAAATGAATTGCAGTTTAAAAGGGTTAATTTTAATCTCCCCTGACTAGACACCATCATGACCACATTTAGAAATAACAAAGCTTGTTTCACATTTAAAAAGCTGTGCATTTAAAACCACTGGAGTATTTCAAATGAATGCAATAGCAGCATATCAATCAATACTTTTTCTACCAAAAATTCCAAAGGTAACAATAAAGATACAGCAGGAGAAGAATGAAACAAATCAATAGGATTAAACACAGTTGAAACACGATTGAAATTGTATTAATAAAAGGAAAACCAAACAAAAAATTAATAGCCGATAACAAAATAGCTTAAATCCCAAATGCCAATGAAAAGAAGAACAGCAGGAGAACCAGCCTAGGTGGGAAATTCCAAGCTTTTAAGTTCACTTCTTATTTTATTTATTCCATTTTTAAAAAATGTTCAAACTAACCCTTGTCTCTTATGGTACAAGATAAAGAAGGCTTCTTTTAGCAGAACTAGAGAGTTGGAAGGGACCCTGGTGGTCTTCTAGTCCAACCCCATGCTCAAGCAGGAAACCCCATACCAGTGATGGTGAACCTTTTTTTCCTCGGGTGCAAAAAAAGCATCGGCGCATGCTATCATGCATGCGTAAGTGCCCACACCCATAATTGAATGCCTTGTGAGGGCAAAAACAGCTTCCCCTGCTTCCCGGAGGCCCCCTGGAGGCCGTAAACCAGTATAATCTCCTTTACTTCAACCTATAGCAGTATCAACCAAGAGGGAACCTTAGTTGCACAAAACTGAAGCCGCTAGTTTTTTGGACACTAGGAGGACAAAGAAGTCAGAAGGCAAGACTCTTAATATCAGACAGGTCTATTATGATCACAATGCAGATATCAACTGTACCGCACATTGAGAAATTAACCGTTTTCACTCTGTTGGAATGACCAGGAGGGATATAAGGATTGAAGATTAAACCTGGAAAAGTACCTTCAGACATATAACTGGTAGCGGAAATTTTGAGTAGTTCGGAGAATCGGCAAATACCACCTATGGCTGGTCCCAGAGTGGGGTGATGTTGTGGTTAGCTCTGGCCCAGCTCCTGCCCCAAGGACACATCCACATGCTGCAGGACTCTTTTGCCCCCCGCCCGTGGAATCTGCTGATGAAGGCTCCTCTGACCAAGAAGACATGAGTGACAGGGAGGAGGAGAGTGTGGCAGACAGCTCAGAAGGAGATCAATTATCTAGCTCCTCCTTGGATTCGGAACAAGAGTTAATGATACAGCCACGCATGCGGAGAGCGATGCATAGGCAGCAACAACTGAGAGATTATTATCAAAGAAAATGAGGCCACCTGGGGTTGGGTGGGGCTGTGGTCATTAGTGAGGCTGCTATAAAGAGCAGCCTGTGGGTTTGGCCATTGTGGAGGATTATCTGATCGTTGTGTTTTCGTGACTGCTTTACTGACTTGGACCTTTTGTGTGCTGATTTTCCCCCGCTTTGAAACTAAACCAGGGCAAAGTGTGTTCCACTTTGTGAAAGAAGAAGGACTGTGAATTGCCTCGCAGCTGCAAGCTAAGTATCACAGAACTGATACGGGACTTGTACCAATTACCAGTTTGTTTGGAGACGAGTGCTCTTTGCTATCCCAAAAGAGGGCTTGGTTTAAGTGAATTTTCATTATAAAGGACATTGTTTTGAATTTTCAAACGTGTGTGTGTCTGAAATTGTATCTGTGCATTTTGGGGAGGATTCTACCAGAGAGCTCGACAGAACAGGTGGGAATGGAGATTTTGCAGTATCCTTCCTCTGCCACACCCATCAAGCCACGCTCACCGAATCAGTAGACAATTTTTTTGAATTTCATCCCTGCCTATTCCTCATTTTCATGGGTCTTAGCCTCTTGTTCATATCGTTAATTTAATGGAAGGAATTTCATCTAACAGTTAGCATAGCCATGTTGAGAGGTGAAGTTTAGGAACTATAATTCAGAGTTCCAGAAGTTCAGGAAACACATACTGTAGAAGCCTCCTCACCATTATTGACAACAACGACAATAGGAGCGGCAACAGCAAGCACAAAGTTCAGCATAGAGGACTTTTGCAGCTTACAGTCACAGGTTGCCTGCAACTAAGTGAGAACTTGCTACCATAGATTTATGCAATATTAAAATATAAAAAACACAAAATGCACACTACATAACATTTCCTAAAAATAAAATAAACTACTGTAATCTGAAGAAAACCACCTTCCTACTATTACCCACCTCTGAAGGATGGAAGGCTGAGTCAACCTTGAGCTGGTGATGAGATTTGAACTGCTGATCTGCAGATCTGCAGTCAGCTTCAGTGGCCTGCAGTACAGCACTCTACCTGCTGCGCCACCCCGGCTCCATGTATCCTGAACTTTCAAAACTTGAATTTGATCGGTAAATGGTCGCTTGTTAAGTGTGGACTACTATATTGGTAAAACAGGAGCATTTGGTTTTAATAGAAATCAAAGGGGATAATAAGGGCATTTCTTTTTCTGCCTTTATTTGTTCAAGGATAGCCATCCTGTGGCCCTGTTTTGGGTGACGCATGCCCTCTTGAGGTGAAGGGCTCCGAAAACCCTATAGCAATCTACGGCCACGACACTTTTGGGGGTCGACCCACATTTTCACAGGGGTCGCCTAAGAGCATCGGAAAACACATATTTCCGATGGCCTCAGTAACTGGGACATTGCTCCTCTATCCATCTCCAAGCGGGTCCACCCACATGCTAGTAAAGTACTGCAAAAAAAAAATATCTGTATCATGGGAACTTTTGCACGAATCCCAGTGACCGGTTAGGTCCCACAGAGTTGGCCTTCTCCGGGTCCCGTCGATTAAACAATGTCGTTTGGCGGGATCCAGGAGAAGAGCCTTCTCTGTGGCGGCCCTGACCCTCTGGAACCAGCTCCCCCCGGAGATTAGAACTGCCCCCACCCTCCTTGCCTTTTGTAAAGTTCTTAAGACCCATCTCTGCCATCAGGCATGGGGGAACTGAGACATCTCCCCCGGACCTATGCAGTTTATACATGGTATGTTTGTGTGTATGTTTGCTTTTAATAATGGGGTTTTTAGTGTTTTTTAAATTATTAGATTTGTTCTTACATTGTTCTTGTTATTGTTGTGAGCCGCCCCGAGTCTACGGAGAGGGGCGGCATACAAATCTAATAAATAATAATAATAATAATAATAATAATAATAATAATAATAATAATAATAATTTTTTTGAGCATGCGCAAAAACTGAATTGCATTGTCATCTTGTTTTTGGTTTTTTTGTTTTTTGCAATTTTTAATTTCTTTTGTCAGCACTGCGCATGATGCGCAGCCATGCACGCAGCACAGGAAGAAGCGAACCGGCAGCGAGGTACGTTAGAACCCACCCCTGAGTTTTCTAACAATTTTATTATTTTATGGTTGGGGTCACCACAACACGAGGAACTGCATTAAAAGGCTGCGGCATTAGGATGGTTGAGAACCACAGTGACCTATGGGAGCATGTGAAAGATTTCACTGAGCATCTGTCAGACAAAGTGGCTTAAATGTGCTCATCACAGTTGGACTCTAGCTTTATTGCAGGTCTAGAGGAGATGCCTGGGGAGGATTCTTGCCCAGTTACCTGGGAATAATTTGAACCTGTTGGTCCTGGTAAAATAGACAGGATACTTATGACCGTGAGCTCAGTCTCCAGCTCTTTACAGCTGTAGCCCTCTGGGCTGGTTAAAGCAGTCGAGGAGGGAGGCAGGTGCCAAGTGAATTCTGGCAGCGGTAAATTCTTCTTCTGAGTGTGGGATTGTTTCATCACCTCTTAAGGAGGCTTTTGTTTTTCCTTTCAGGAGGACAATTTTCATCCAGTTATCAATTCTTCTCCTTAACCAAGAAGGTGATTGCAATGCACAATAGCTCCAGAGATCTAGATGAAACAGATGATCTAGAACAGGGAGCACTGGACCTTAGGGACCACAAAATTCATAATTATAAATCCCACAAACCAAACACAAATTCAGTGCGACGCTTGCTGAAGCGCCTGGACTCCCAGTGACGGGATGGGGTCCTTCAGGCAATTAGCTGGGCCGCCTGTTTCTGCAACCTTGAACACCGAAAGAGCCACGTGGACCTGTTTCCCAGAGAAAATGAAACATGGGGATCTCTCATCTCTCTTCCCCCCTCCTGTATCTGCTTTTCTCTCTCATCTCTCTCCCCCCTCTCTCTTTGTCTGTCTGTCTCCCTCATTTCTCTCTCTCATCTCTCTGTCCCACCTCTCTGCTTGTCTCTCCTCTCTTTCTCTCTCCTCTCTCTCCCCCCTCATTTTAGTCTGACTTTCTCTCTCTCATTTCTTTCTCTCATCTCTCTCTCCCCCTGTATCTTTTTGTCTGTCTCATCTCTCTTTCTCTCTCATCTGTCTCCCCCCTCTCTCTTTGTCTGTCTGTCTGTCTGTCCTCTCTCATTCTCTCTCTCATCTCTCCCCCAACCTCTCTGCTATTCTCTCTCATCTCTCTTTCTCTCACCCCTGTCTATCACCCTCTCTTTCTTTCTCCCTCTCTTTCTTTCTCTCTCTTCCCTCTCATCTATCCTCTCCTCATCTCTCTTTCTCTCACACCTGTCTATCCACCCTCTCTTTCTTTCCCCCTCTCTTTCTTTCTCTCTCTCTCTCCTCTCTCTTTCCCCTCTCATCTATCCTCTCTCATCTCTCTTTCTCTCACACCTGTCTATCCACCCTCTCTTCTTTCTCCCCCTCTCTTTCTTTCTCTCTCTCCCCTCTCATCTATCCTCTCTCATCTCTCTTTCTCTCACACCTGTCTATCCACCCTCTCTTTCTTCCCCCTCTCTTTCTTTCTCTCTCTCTCTCCTCTCTCTCTCCCCTCTCATCTATTCTCTCTCATCTCTCTTTCTCTCACACCTGTCTATCCACCCTCTCTTCTTTCTCCCCCTCTCTTTCTTTCTCTCTCTTCCCCTCTCATCTATCCTCTCTCATCTCTCTTTCTCTCACACCTGTCTATCCACCCTCTCTTTCTTTCCCCCTCTCTTTCTTTCTCTCTCTCTCTCCTCTCTCTCTCCCCTCTCATTATTCTCTCTCATCTCTCTTTCTCTTACACCTGTCTATCCACCCTCTCTTTCTTTCTCCCCTCTCTTTCTTTCTCTCTCTCTCTCTCTCTCTTCCCCTCTCAATCTATCCTCTCTCATCTCTCTTTTTTCTCACACCTGTCTATCCACCCTCTCTTTCTTTCCCCCTCTCTTTCTTTCTCTCTCTCTCTCCTCTCTCTCTCCCCTCTCATCTATTCTCTCTCATCTCTCTTTCTCTCACACCTGTCTATCCACCCTCTCTTTCTTTCTCCCCTCTCTTTCTTTCTTTCTCTCTCTCTCTTCCCCTCTCATCTCCCCCCCGCGCTCTCTTTCTCTCACACCTGTCTATCCACCTCTCTTTCTTTCTCCCCCTCTCTTTCTTTCTTTCTCCTCTCTCTCTTCCCCTCTCATCTCACCCCCCGCGCTCTCTTTCTCTCACACCTGTCTATCCACCCTCTCTTTCTTTCCCCCTCTCTTTCTTTCTCTCTCTCTCTCCTCTCTCTCTCCCCTCTCATCTATTCTCTCTCATCTCTCTTTCTCTCACACCTGTCTATCCACCCTCTCTTTCTTTCTCCCCCTCTCTTTCTTTCTTTCTCCTCTCTCTCTTCCCCTCTCATCTCCCCCCCGCGCTCTCTTTCTCTCACACCTGTCTATCCACCCTCTCTTTCTTTCCCCCTCTCTTTCTTTCTCTCTCTCTCTCCTCTCTCTCTTCCCCTCTCATCTATTCTCTCTCATCTCTCTTTCTCTCACACCTGTCTATCCACCCTCTCTTTCTTTCTCCCCCTCTCTCTCTTTCTTTCTTTCTCCTCTCTCTCTTCCCCTCTCATCTCCCCCCCGCGCTCTCTTTATCTGTCTATATATCTGTCTGTCTGTCTGTCTCTCTCTCTCATCTCTCTTTGTCTCTCATCTGCCTCCCCCCCTTCTCTTTCTTGCTCCCACTCTCTCTCTTTCTTTCTTGCTCTCATCTCTCTCTTCCCCTCTCTCTTTCTCTCTCTCCCTGGAAGAAACATCCGCGAGGCCCAGCAAGAGATGAAGCTTTGCTCCTGCTCTGGAATATGGAGTGAATCTTCACCCCCTGCCCTTCCTTCCTCAGGCCAGGGAAGGCATGACTAGGAGGGTGAGGGGCTGGGACAGCTAGTGGTAAAATAGACAGGATCATCTGACAAGAAGCCACAAAAGGGGGGACGAAAGAGCCCTGGGCTGCCAACACCCGTTGCTTTGGCTGGCCTGCGCTGGTCCCCCTTGCTGCAACAGCACAGTTACCTTGTTCCAACCAGCGAGGGCTGTTCTGCTTCTTTTGCACATTCTTCACCTACAAAGTTGCATGTACTTCCCTCTATGGCTGAGATTTCCAGCCCCACCACAAGGTGCACGGACAGTCCCATATTCTAGAGCTCTACTCACAGGACTGGCTAGTGGTCATCCCAGAGCAGCTCTTCCACCCAGGTCCGCCATGGACCCCCAAAATTTTCTCATGGACCACCAGTGGTCCATGGTTGGTGACCTCTTATCTAGAATAGTTCATTTTCTGTCAGAATTCAGACCTGGGTGATGGATGGAAATGGTGTTGGTCATACTTTTGGATGACCAAGTGTGGCCGGGGTGAGCGTTGGGCATCTATCCTCACCCTACTTGACCTCCCGGCATCTTTCAATACTACAAGGCTGTGTACTCTCACCACGATCCATCTGTAAAACTACTGAAGTTTGCAGATGATACAACAGTGATCGGACTCATTCGAGACAACGATGAATCAGCATACAGAGGGGAAGTTGAAAAACTATCCTTGTGGTGTGACCAGAACAATCTAGAATTGAACACACTCAAAACCGTAGAAATGGTGGTAGACTTTAGGAGAAACCCTTCCACCCTTCCACCTCTCACAATACTTGACAACACAGTATCAACAGTAGAGACCTTCAAATTTCTAGGTTCTATCATATCTCAAGACCTAAAATGGTCACCTAACATCAAAAACATCATCAAAAAAGCACAACAAAGAATGTTCTTTCTGCCTCAACTCAGGAAGCTCAAACTGCCCAAGGAGCTGCTGATCCAGTTCTACAGAGGAATCATTGAGTCTGTCATCTGCACCTCTATAACTGTCTGCCATCACTCTACTAAACAAATAATTCACTCAACACTGTCAGACTTTCTACTAAATCTACTCTTCTATTCTACTAGTTTTTCTCATCATTCCTATCACCCATTTCCTCCCATGTTGACTGTATGACTGTAACTTGTTGCTTATATCCTAAGATTTTTATTTATATTGCTTCTCCATTGCTTATTTGACCCCTATGACAATCATTAAGTGTTGTACCACATGATTCTTGACAAATGTATATTTTATTTTATGTACGCTGAGAGCATATGCACCAAGACAAATTCCTTGTGTCCAATCACACTTGGCCAATAAAATTCTATTCTATTCTATTGATCATGGTATCTTTCTGAAGTGACTCAAAGGATTGGGGATAGGCTGCAGAATTATGTGGTTGTTGGGGGTAGAGATGCCACGCTTGGCCGCCAACGTGTGGGGTGCCACAGGAGTCAGTGCTCTCTCCATTCCTATTCAACATCTTCATGAGGCCATGGGGTGAGCTCATTCATGAGCACATAGCCATAGGGATAGGGTGAAATATCATCAGTACGCTGATGATACCCAATCATATATCTCTGCCAATGGGCAGTTATGCAACGGATGTCTTATCCTGGGGTGCCTGGAGGCTGTGATGTTCTGGACCCCCCATTTGCAACTAAATCCTGGAAAGACTGAGTGGCTTGGGTTTGATTCTTTGAGTCGGTTGAGAAGGGCGGCATAGAAATCTAATAAAATAAATAAAGTAAATAAATTCTAGGACAGAGGTTTCAAGCCCAAGCCCTGTGCGCCGGATCCAGCCTGCATGGTGCTTAGATGTAGCCCGCGGGGCCACCCGTTCTCTTCACTGATGATGTAAAGACCAGGGAAGTCTTAATACCACTCTACTACGCCCTGGTCAGACCACACCTGGAGTACTGTGTTCAGTTCTGGTCACCACACTTCAAAAAAGACACTGAAACTCTGGAGAAGGTGCAGAAAAGAGCAACCAAGATGATCAGGGGTCTAGAAACCAAGACTTACGAAGAGAGACTGCGGGAACTGGGCATGGATAGCCTAGAGAAAAGGAGAGCCAGAGCGGACATGATAGCAGTCTACAGGTATACGAGGGGTTACCACAGAGAGGAGGGGATCACTTTATTCTCTAGGGCACCGGAGGGCCGGACGAGGAACAACGGCTGGAAGCTGACCAAGGAGAGATTCAACCTGGAAATAAGGAAGAACTTCCTGACGGTCAGAACGATCAACCAGTGGAACAACCTACCAGCGGACGTTGTGAACTCCAATACTCTGGATATTTTAAAGAGGGAATTGGACTGCCATTTGGCTGGGATGCTATAGG
>NW_027248787.1:0-12470 GCF_031021105.1 Erythrolamprus reginae | reverse complement strand
TGCCCTAAAGTAATATTTTTTTTAAAGCAAAATTAATTTAAGCACAAAAAGAACATCATAAGGCATTTGATTTCCCTCTTTACTGGATATGGTTTCTGTATGCAGAATAGATGCCAAACACAAAAATGAAGCACAAAAGTTAAAAACAGTAACAACAACTATTTCCTCGTTCTTTGCAAATATTTTTTTAAAAAATATTTTACTCCCTTGCCAAATTTTTGGATTAATCTGAAATACATTTCTTTCCACAACTGCAATCTATTATCTTTGGCATAATATATATATATATATATTCTGGTGCTCTACAGGCAGCGACAGAATATATGTGTTCACCCTGTTCCCAACTGAAATAATCGTGGACAGATCATCATTAGATAAACACGGATTTTTTAGTACCGCCGGGCAGGTGTTGGCTGGCACACAGAAATCCCAGAATTTGGGCAGGAAGCAGAGGTGTGTACACAAATCTTGCTTCTACTATCTTACAGCATGCAGATTCCTCTGAGAGTCTTTTCAACTCAAGAAAGAGATTTGGACCATATTCAGATGACCATGATTACACCACATCTTGTCACAATGGCCAATTGATAGATGAATAAGGATTCCAGAGACTGATAAACAGCCATCTGCAACTTCCCTCATTATCAGTAAAATGAGCTGCCTCTTTGCCCATTCACCAGAAAGCTGTTAAAAGAATTATTTTCAACTGAGTCAAAATGCCAAGAGAGTCCAACACTTATTAGTGTTCATGAATGTGTGTAAATTTCAAATTACATTCAGTTGAATGCAAGTTGAAGCCCTTAACTGAACTTCTTGAAAAACACAAAAAGGTTTTCAAAGCCTGAGTTGGGCCAGGACTTGACTGCATCTTCTTCCTCCTGTGTAATTTTATTTTTATTTATTTATTATTTTATTTATTTATTTTATTTATTGATTAATTTTGTCCAATACACAATGAGGGTTTTAGTGGGTATACACACAGTAAAATACATGATGAAGGTTATAGAGGAGATACTCATAGTAAAATATATCTAAGAAAGAAGAGAAGTTATAGGAATTGAACATATCAATGAAAGAATAGAAGAAGAGATATAGGAATAGAAGAAAGGTATAGGAGATATAGGAGAGTAATAGGACAGGGGACAGAAGGCACTCTAGTGCACTTGTACTCACCCTTTACTGACCTCTTAGGAATCTGGATAGGTCAACCGTGGATAATCCAAGGGTAAAGTGTTGGGGGTTTGGGGATGACACTATGGAGTCAGGTAATGAGTTCCACATTTCTACAACTCGGTTACTAAAGTCATATTTTTTACAGTCAAGTTTGGAGCGGTTAATATTAAGCTTAAATCTGTTGAGTGCTCTTGTGTTGTTGTGGTTGAAGCTGACTGAAGTAGTCCCCGACAGGCAGGACGTTGCAGCATTTTAACCCATATAAGTCGTCTTCAATCTGGGCATCCTCCAGATGGATAGATGTCAATGCTTAGAGTTCCCTAGCTAGCAAGCCATCACTGTGAATGCTGATAGTTGAAATTGACAGCTCTGAAACACTTGGTATGTTTGCACACCTTTATAGACCAATTGGAGGGCATGTGCCAAGATCCACATTCATGAAATGATAGCTCAATTTTACTCTAATTAGATAGCCTTAAGCATAAGTCACAACCTTTGTTCTGCAACAGAGGGGAAGCATACAGCCTGAAATTGTGCTTTGAAAGCTGTATTGTTTTAGGAATAGGATTAGTGGGTGGAAGGATCATACACAAAGTGTGAACCATGATTTGAAGCTCTGGATTTCCTTAATGCATGCAAGCAGTCTCCAACTAAGGTGTATAGTCAGAATAACATCATGTTTTTATCTAGCTATCATTATACATAACAGTTTTTTTCAACATGGGATCCTGTACAAATACAACTCCCATTACCTCCAGTCCGCATGACTGTGGTGATGAGAGATGTAGTTCAATCCAATCGGAGTACATAATTGAGGGGTAACTGGCTTCCAATTTCTCAGTGATATAATTTCCAAGGAAGTCCAAAGACCTAGGCATTACTTATATCAAGGAAGGAAGGGAAGAGAGAAAGAGAGAGAAGAAAGAAAGGAAGGAAGGAACGAATGAACAAACAAACAAAGGAACGAAGGAACAAAAGAATGAAGGAATGAAGGAAGGAACAAAGGAACAAAGGAAGGAACGAAGGAACCAAGAGGAGAAAGAAAGAAAGAATGACAGAAAGAAAAAAGAAAAAAAGAAAGAAGAAAGAAAGAAAGAACTGAGAAATTTGCCTGCCAGCCCTCATGTTATCAGAACGATTTAACAGTGACTTTATCCTCACAGAGCCCATAAATCTTGACTAACAGCTTAACATGTGAGGCATTTGAAGTGTCTGGGAACCTGCCGTATGAAAGAAATTAGCTGTAAAAAAAGGAGCAAACTGCCTATTCCCATGGGAATACACAGCTCAGCTTCTAATAGATCATTTGTTCATTTAGAAGATGACTAGTTTTTCTCAGTTAAAAAAAAAAAAGCAAGTTGCTTTAAATGGGGGAGGGGGAAGAAAGAAAGAAAGAGCTTTCTACCACTTTCACAGGAAATCTGGTACTAAGGGCCAATAGACAGAGCAAATCATCATATTAATTACACGGTCAGTAAACATTTGTTCTCCCATGCTTCCTAAAGGGCGGGCTGTTTCCTGCATGGCACTCAGCAATGGAACCAGCTCCGGTGGGTTATAACTAGCCTGGAAGATACATTACAGCTGAAGACTTTCTCAACAGAAATCTGTTGGGAAAGGTGGTGAGGCAAGTCGGGCAGGTTGAGGGAGAGGAATTCAGAAACTTTAGGCCGATCCTGTCCAAATGTTAGGCAACAATGAGAAGCAAACCAGAGGCCAAAGGATTGGGGATTTCCTCAGATCTCAATTCCTTTCTTTTCTTTTTAGTTTTCTCCTCATAGGTAAAACACACACACAATAGGTATTTCCCTCTCCTTCCCACTGTAGATTCAAGCATAGCCAGCTTTTTTTATTTAACAAAATTGAGGCAAGTTCCCTCAGACAAATTTGTTTGTGCCGTAGCTGGAGTACAATGCAGGAATCACCTCCTTAGCCCATAAGTTAGAAACACAGAAACATAGCAGAAAAAGACCTCATGGTCCATCTAGTCTGCCCTTATACTATTTCCTGTAGGTACGTAGGTAGGTTGAGTGGATGGATGGATGGATAGACAGACAGACAGGTGATAGATAGATAGATAGATAGATAGATAGATAGATAGATAGATAGATAGATAGACAGACAGACAGACAGACAGACAGACAGACAGACAGACAGATGACAGATAGATAGATAGATAGATAGATAGATAGATAGATAGATAGATAGATAGACAGACAGACAGACAGACAGACAGACAGACAGACAGATAGATGACAGATAGATAGATGACAGATAGATAGATAGATAGATAGATAGATAGATAGATAGATAGATAGATAGGCAGGCAGGCAGGCAGGCAGGCAGGCAGGCAGGCAGGCAGGCAGGCAGGCAGGCAGGCAGGCAGGCAGACAGATGACAGATAGATAGACAGACAGACAGATAGATCACAGATAGATAGATAGATAGATAGATAGATAGATAGACAGACAGACAGACAGACAGACAGACAGACAGACAGACAGACAGACAGACAGACAGACAGACAGATGACAGATAGATGACAGATAGATAGATAGATAGATGGATGGATGGATGGATGGATGGATGGATAGACAGACAGACAGAGAGACAGATAGATGACAGATAGATAGATGATAGATAGATAGATAGATAGATAGGTAGATAGATAGATAGATAGATAGATAGATAGATAGATAGACAGACAGACAGACAGACAGACAGACAGACAGATGACAGATAGATAGATGACAGATAGATAGATAGATAGATAGATAGATAGATAGATAGATAGATAGACAGACAGACAGACAGATGACAGATAGATAGATAGATAGATAGATAGATAGATAGATAGAGAAAGAAAGAGAGAGAGAGAGACATAGAAACATAGAAGATTGATAGCAGAAAAAGGCCTCATGGTCCATCTAGTCTAGTTCAATTCAATGGGCTATTTCAAAGACACCACCAACTTGATCTCTACTGCCTGCAAGAACCAAAGGACCAGGTTGCTATGGCACGGTAAAGGAAGGCACGCTTGTAGCAATCGCTGTGCTGCACGTGCAGCTTTGCGTGCACATACCAACATGTTTTTGCTTCTGCGCATGTGCAGGAAGCAAAATCTCATGGGGGAATGCATGCGAGAGAGAGATTTCAGTGATTTTTTTTTTGCTTCTGCACATGCTCAGAATCAAAAAAAATCACCAAAATCTCGTATGCATCCCCTCATGATATTTTGTTTCCTGTGCCTGTGCAGAAGCAAAGATACGCTGAGACACATGCACGCACACGTAAGAAATCCAAAACTGTGCGCACAGTACAGCGGTAGCAACAGTAATGGTGATCTGCCCCTAGGGGTCAGCCTATGTTCCCTCCCTTGCTGCTGGCTTTCCAAAGACAACTTCTAAATCAACCAGTCAGCCTGTGGTCCTGACTGTCCCCAAGTTGCAGTTTCAATGGATCATTTCACAGGAAACAAAAATGGTCTCTTTGTGAGACCTTGGGGAGATACTAAGGGAAATACTCCTTTTGTAGCCTTTAAGGTTCACCTCTGAGGAACTATGTTGAAGATCAAGTTCCTGACATTTGAAATATTTGAATGATACAAATGAATATATTTTGAAACAGGAGTATGGATAGGTGCATTTCACTAGGAACACTAGTTTATACTTTATACTTTATTTCGTCTGTGTAAATTGCCTCCCCCCATGTCAACTTTCCTTTTATTTTTATTTCATTGCTTGTTCATTAAATGTATATGCCACCCACCTCCCCAATGAGGCCACTCTTTTAATAATGTAATGCAAATGTGTTGTTTATCACAACTGTAAGGAAGTCATTGTTATTTTTCCCCATTTTGAAGGTGATGGGATGGGAGCTGACGTTGGCAGAGGCGAGATCTGAACTGATGATCTCTTGATATATAACTTTCTTTAGGGATTAAGAGAGAAGAAACTTGAAGATTGATACATTTATTTTTTAAATTTACGATGGAGTACATATATCCTCCCCTTATCCCACAGGATTCTGGGTGGTATGGAAAATATTGGTTGCAATTTGATGTAGTTTTTATTATTACATATAACATTTGATGTTAAGTGGTATGTGCATTCCTAAACCTTCCATTCTTGACATTGACATAATTAATATTTGTTGTTCATGCCTCTCATTGAGATGTTTTCTTTTCATCTCCATTAATATATGAACAGCTTCCATGAGGCAGGCTAGACAATCTTCTATTTCTCCCACAACATTTCAGGAATAACATCCAATGGCAGCAGATTTATAAACACAGGGAAAACATCAGTGCTTCTTCCATTATTCTGTCATCAAAGATATCAGCCTTAGGGTGTGCTCTGAGCATTAGTCCATGTAGCCCTGATATGCGTTCATGAACCAGGAATTCAAAACACTAACCAGCTGTGGGAACCAGGCAAGGAGCCTGTCACATTAAATGGTATCCAGATTAGAAGCTGTGAGAATTTGGGAAAGCCCATCTCACAAACAAGCTCACTCAGACCAAAAGCTGGGAGCGGGTGGAAGGGAGAAAGAGAGAGAGAGAAGCAAAGTGAAAGGAGGGGGCTGTAGGAGAAAGAAGAGGAAATATTTAAAAAAGCATTCCTAAGTCATTACAGTCACCCTTCGATTAAAAATGCTAAGTTCTAAATTAGCTCTGTAACCGACTGGTAGTCTAGTTGGCCATTGTCCAAAAGAAAAAAGAAAGAAAGAAAGTTATCACTGGAAGGAGAAAATTAAGACAAAAAAAAGATACACATTTACTTAAAACTAATGATGTAGTTACTTAGGTATATGCTTAAAAATAATTGCTGTAACCTGAGTGGGAAATGCTACAGAATGGGGCTGTGGCAAGAGGGACTTCTATGGTGCTGGTTTTTTATTTTTACTATCATTGCCCTACCTCAACCTGGAATGTTATGGGAATCCAAGTGATGAAGTATCCCGTATCTAATCCTTCCTGTGTTTTCCCACCACCAATTCTCCCATACGCTTTAAAAAAAAATACAGAAAGCCTATTAAGGAGGGAAAGAGTAGCTGTTTAATGTCCTTGGATTGATTGTGCTGGAGCTGCCTATCTGGTGGCCACCTGGATGATACGTCTGCCTACAAATGTGTAATTCTCCCTGCTCTCCCCTCTTATGGCTTTTCAGATTTAAACAAGACATGGGCTGGAACAACCGTTCAAACAACATTTTCAAATACAATATCATCCAACAGCCATTCACAAAACTGCTTTCTCTCTCTCTCTCTCTCTCTCTCTCTCTCTCTCTCTCTCTCTCTCTCTCTCTCACACACACACACACACACACACACACACACACGGACTTCCACTGATGACTTTATCAACCTGATTTTAATTTATTACCTATTAAGTTATCATATTTAAGTGACATGCCAGAGGCTAAACTTACAGACTCCAAAATAGATTTTAAACCAGGTCAACCAAAAGCTTGCTAGAGGGGCAAATATCAGATAAGAATTCAGTCTTCACAGGCAACCAATAAATCCTATCCCATGTGTGTGCCACCAGAAAAATATTTCAAGGATTATTCAATAGCTTGGGAAATTGGGCTGTAGTAATGTAAATTCCTACAAGAACTGAAGGTATCTATCACTTCAAACAATCTTCAGCACGAATACACACTGTTTTGAATCAGTCAGAAGCAGAACATGATGAACTGGACAAAAAATGCAAATAAATAACTATATGCATACATACATTATTTTAAACACAAAAAGAAATGTGCTAGTGTTGTTTAATTCTGTTTCTCTCCACTAAGTGAGAAGCATACCCTTCATTTTCTTCACTTACTTAATAAAAAAATTATGAGTTCTTAAACTTGAAAGATAAACTTTACAAAAATAATTATTAAAATGGGAAGAAAAAAGTTAAAAGGAGTGAAAGGGCAAAGGTGCAGGGGGAAAAGGAAAAAAGAAAAATAAAGAAATGACTTGTAATTTTCTTTTACAACAGTTTTTATTTGTTTGTTTGTTTGTTTATTATTTTGTCATGTTTTTATTATTTTTATAAATTCAAGGCAGCAAACATATCCATTACACTTTTCTCTTTCTATTTTCCCCATAACAACCCAGTGAGGTACAGTAGGTGGGCTGAGACAAAATGCCTGGCTTAAAATCACCCCAGCTGGCTTTCATGGCTAAATCAGGACTTGAATTCTTAGTCTCTTACGTTCTAGCTCAACAACTAATAGATCCCCTACTCTAAGGTAACAATGTCACTATTTTATTACCTACTGTTTTTTTTCCCTAATCATCAAATCCATATACTACAATTTTATATTTTTCTGTTAATTTCATTATCTCAGCAAATTCCATTACCCCCTACCTTCTCTATTCTAATTGTCAAAACCTTGTTCCTTCTCTCTTTCTATGGTAGAAGAGTGTATCTTCTACCATATACATACACCTATTTTAGTATCGAAATCAGAAATCTGTCTCTCCAGCTTGATGAAATATCAGTGGAAACATGGAAGCGTGTTTTTTGTTCCTCCAAACCAAAGGATATAGCAGGCCACTGGGGATGCCAACTTCCTAAATAATTCCATAGTAAGCATCTCTCATCTTCTGGAAATCAGAATTGATGTCCTCTACATAGTGAGTACATGAGTCCACCAAGCTATTTTATATTTCTTTCTAAGGATGTTTGAAATCAAGGAATCAGGTCAGAACATCAGTCACGAGCAAATCATAAGTATCTTGACAGACATCAGTTGAAACAAAGGACAGAAAATATGAGTTTGGCTCGGGTTACCATCACAGTTTGCACCATTTGGGGAGGGGGGGTTGTGTTGTGTAATTCTCTATTTTTCCCTATCTTTCTTATTTGAGCAGTCTCTCTTTGTTCAGCCTTCCTACTTGTAATTTGTCTGCCTCTTTCACTGTCTAGCTAACTTGAACTAAAGCTATGTAAATAGGTAAAATGTATAGCTGAGCTGCCATCAAAGTTAGGTTAAGAGCCGCAGGTAGGTTCTCCTTGAGGACGCAGCTATTTACTTTGAAAGAGAGATGTTCAAAGACAAGAAGGTTTCTGGAAATGACGTCTTCCTAAATATTTGTTAGTTGACCCTGAACATAGCAGCTTTTCCACCCAGCAAAGTGAGAACAAGATGGAATTCCCTGTGAGAACTCAAGATAATGGTTGGCAATCTGATTACACCTGCTTAGAGCTGTAGGAGTCAAAAACAGCAGGCATCTAATGAAATCTTCATTTGTGAATTCCTCTTTTAACAGAGATGAACTTGTTTACAAACTTTGCTGAAGATTCAGGGAGAAAGACATGTGTCAAATTGTTTTTTTGTCAAGATTCTAATTGGCTTGATGATGAAACCAACGATAGATTCCCCTATCAGAGAGAATGATATCTAGTTTAAATTTTATTTTACTCCCCAGCTGTGCCTTAGATTTCTTTTTTTTTTCCAACATGAAAACACACACATACAAAAAGTAGCAAATGTGTACAGTGTTCCCTCGATTTTCGCAGGTTCAAACTTCGCGGAAAGTCTATACACGGTTTTTCAAAAATATTAATTAAAAAATACTTTGTGGGGTTTTTTCCCTATACCATGGTTTTTCCCACTCGATGATGTCATATGTCATCGCCAAACTTTTGTCTGCCTTTAATAAATATTTTTTTAATAAACTTTAATACATAAACATGGTGAGTAATAATCTGAATGGTTGCTAAGGAAATGGAAAATTGCAATTTAGGGGTTTAAAGTGTTAAGGGAAGGCTTGTGATACTGTTCATAGCCAAAAATAGTGTATTTACTTCCACATCTCCACTTTGCGGAAATTCAACTTTCGTGGGCGGTCTTGGAACGCATCCCCCGCAAAAAGCAAGGGAACACTGTATACCGAAATCGCAAAAATGATATATTGTAAATTAATGGTATCTTTTTTTCTGTACACATGATTGAAGAAGAAGAAGAAAAAAATCACCCAGAAAAAAGGTAGCAAATATATGCGGGCCTTATTTCCCTCTAAGATTTCCCCTCCCCCACCTTTCATTTTAGATTTGAGCCAGCGAAGAAAAAAAGGAGACAGTGAGAGAATGTTAATAAAGTTTAATTCAAGTACACTCAGCACTGCAATGCTATGATCCTAAAAGAGCGTTGAAATGTGGGGGCTTCCTTCTAGGGGTTTTTTTTTTTTAATGGACTGTAGACTATACTCCATTTCAGACTCAGTAATATTGCGGGTATCTTCCCAGACATGAGCTGAACATGTATCATCACCCATCAACATACAAAATTCTGCCTGGGCAAAACCTTTGCAAAGAGGGAGCTCTGTTTATTCATCCCAGTTGGCCAGCTGCCCATCAGAGTTTGCCACCCTGCCAGTTTCATGTTGCTCTATAAATACATCAGACTACATGGAACAAGCTTGCCAAGAATACACAATTAGTCCTTTGCTTTAACTTAAGACATTCACGGACACTTAGGATCAAACTCGATGTGATGTGGCAGATACATAAAGTACCTCTCAATTTTTGAAAATGTCCTTTAATCTCAAGGAAAACTGAATTTGAACAGAACAGTGTGTGGGAGGAGAGAATAAAGGCCCTTAACCATTTCCTTATGGGACATTTCTTTGCTACAAAATGCTCCCCATTGGTTGATTTTCTTTTTTTTCAGGTTAAAAAAAATCCTTTGATATAAAGATACAAAAGCCCACCATTGTTTATTTGCACCTGCAAGAAAAAAGGAATATTAAAGTATATTCATTAAAGTAAATTAATGAATCATTTTATTAGGAAAGCCTATGGGAAACTTCCCCCCCCCCCCTCCTATTTACTGCTTCTTGCGGTCAAACATGGAACACAATCAATTAATCATACGAAGTGCAATAAAGCATAAATACCTTGATGGCATGTCAGTCTTACTAGTTCAACAGGACTCAAAAAGAAAAGTACCACATTCACACATTTCCATCAACTGTGAAAGCAACATGTATCCACCAAAATAATCATAACTTGCCTACATATTTAAGCCAGTGTGTTGGTGAAAAAGTACTCTTGGTAGATACCTGATTGTCCTTGGATCATGATCACACAGAAGGAGTAAATCTCAACTATTTAGTTGTACTATCTGGAGACATTACAAGATGTTACATAACGTATTTAATAGGCACCATTCCAATTACCATATTTTTCACTCCATATTTTTCATCTGTCTATAAGATGCACTTAGGTTTACAGGAGAAAAACAAGACAAAAAACTTTCAGGTAGCGCCTGAGAGAAAAACAGGTGTATTCTCATGTGCCAGCTCTGCCTCTTTTGCAAAAAAGAGAGAGAAAAGGCAGGCAATGACAAAGACAGAAGAGGTGGGGTTCAACTCTGTAAAAGGACCTGCCATCACCACAGACCAGCTGCTATTCACCAAAGATGCACAAACATTTCTACCCACTTTGAGGAGGCAGGGAGTGTGTCTTATGGTGCAAAAAATACAGCAGTTAGTTGTATGTATCACTGTTGTGAGCCGCCCCGAGTCTACGGAGAGGGGCGGCATACAAATCTAATAAATAATAATAATAATAACAACAACATAAATATTAATATAAGTATAAATATAAATAATAAAGTGGATGAAGAAAAGACCTGGTCATGGCTTACAAGTGGAACACTCAAAAAGGAGACAGAAGGACTAATACTGGCGGCACAAGAACAGGCCATTAGAACAAATGCTATCAAAGCCAGAATTGAAAAATCAACAGACGATCCAAAGTGCAGACTCTGTAAAGAAACAGATGAAACAATCGATCACATACTCAGCTGCTGCAAAACGATCGCACAGACTGACTACAAGCATAGACATCATGCCGTGGCACAGATGATCCACTGGAACTTGTGCCAGAACTACCATTTACCAGTGGCAAAGAACTGGTGGGATCATAAGCCCGAAAAAGTGGTCAAAAATGAGCAAGCAAAACTACTGTGGGACTTCCAACTTCAGACTGACTGAATTCTGAAGCATAACACACCAGACATCCTGATTGTGGAGAAAAAGAAAGTATGGATCATTGACATCGCAATCCCAGGAGACAGCAGAATTGAGGAGAAGCAACTAGAGAAATTAGTGAAATACGAAGATTTAAAAATAGAGCTGCAACGACTCTGGCATAAGCCAGTGAAAGTGGTCCCAGTGGTACTTGGCACGCTGGGCGCATTGCCAAAGGATCTCAGCGGACATTTGAAAACCATCGGAATTGACAAAATCTCCATCTTTCAATTGCAAAAGGCTGCGTTACTGAGATCGGCAAACATAATTTGCCACTACATCACGCAGTCCTAGGTGCTTGGGAAGCGCCCGACTGGTGATGAAATACGAAATCCAGCATAGTGATCTCGTTTGCTGTGTTGTACTAACATAATAATAATAATAATAATAATAATAATAATAATAATAATAATAATAATAATAATGTATAACTAAAACCTTAGAACTAATGGTGGTAGTAGCAGGAGTAGTACAAAGTTATATCCAACATATGTATCCCTGGAGTTCAGTTGTTTTCTTGTAGCCCTGTCATTACCAAACTAGGTATCATCATCAGTGGTGGTGACATTAGCTAGTTTGGTAATACTGTTACCTAGTTTGGTAATGAGGTGGCCTAGTTTGGTAATGAAAACAATCAAGCTCAGAAAGCACCAAGGAATTTGCCATTCAACCCTGAGCTACCAATATCCTTTGCTATTGATAAGTGCCTCTTAAGGCATGGGTCCCCAAGCTTTTTGGTTCTGTGGGTGAGCAGTGGCACAGTGGTGGTTTTCCACACAGAATATAAATCCTGCATATGTGCAAACAAAGCTTTGCACAACTGCCTGCCACTCCAGCAACCCAGTTCCCAATGGGTAATGTAGGCCACAGCTTTACCTATCTCAAGGTAACGTCTTCTTCAAATTGAGCTCAAAGTTTGATGTTTACATGGGAAACGTCCATATAGTTTTCCTGACAGCACTACAAAGGTGACTTATCATTGCCTTTTTCTCTGACGTTTTTACAATTTCCAAGACCGACCTGGACTGTGTGGTTTCCTAGTGGCCTCCATTTCAGTGATGGGCTATCAAAATTTTTACTACCACACTGTGGGCATGGCTTATGCATTTTGTTTCAATATCTTTCAGTGCAAATTGGGTGCTCTGGAGTAGAGCTCCAAATTTTGCTAGCGGAACTGTGTTCTTGACCGTTCCCATAAAAGCCCATCACTGCTCCATCTCTACCCAATTCTGTAAATGGAACTATGGATAACAACAAAATTT
>NW_027248786.1:0-12825 GCF_031021105.1 Erythrolamprus reginae | reverse complement strand
GTATTCTATTCCATTCTTTTTTTCCAAAAAGTAAAAAGATTTAAATCTAAATCTAAATGCGGGGGCGGCTTACAACAAATAAAAGGAACAATCCAATTAATTAAAACTAGGTAAACTAATCTAAAATCCCCAATAACGTTAAAAATCTGTCGTACCCATTCAGATAGCAATCATACACAACATTCATCGGCGGGGGGGTAGAGCCTAATGGGCCAAGCCTGGCAGCATAGATGAGCCTTAAGTCTCTTACGGAAGGCTAGGAGGGTGGGGGCAGTGCGAATCTCCAGGGGGAGCCGATTCCAGAGGCCGGGGCCCCCACAGAGAAGGCTCTTCCCATAGGCCCTGCCAAGCGACATTGTCTAGTTGATGGGGGCCTGGAAAAGGCCGACTCTGTGGGACCTGACCGGTCACTGCGACTCATGCAGCAGAAGGCGGTGCCACAAGTAATCTGGCCCAATGCCATGTAGGGCTTTATAAGTCATTACCAAAACTTTGAAACCAGTCAGCAGCCAATGCAGTTTAGAGGGGTTGAAAGTGATGCTCTTGGGTTCTCCCAGGTCCCTCTCTGGCTGCCCTGACTCTTGGATTTATTATTTTTTAAAAAACTGGCAGAAGTTCCCATTTAGATATTTTTTCCTCAGGCTGTTATGATAAATGCAGGTTTTTCTAGACTGACTTTGTAAACAGCACATCCATTATTTTTTTCTTTTGGTACTTTTAAATTTGACCTCTCTTTCCATCTGCCTGCTGTACACCGACCAGCCCGCAAATTGGAAGAAATGTCTTTCAGTTTGAGAAACAAGCTAAATTCCATATAATTATGGGGAAGGCGTAGAAATGAAGTCGGATTCCTGCCAAATGACAAACCAGGAGCTGTCCATTCCTGAAGGCTGGTTCTCCGACCTGTGTCACAACCTGTTCTCGAATCCTCATAAAAATTTTCATCCCTTGTGGAACACGGTTCTATTTTTGCAACTTCATTCTCGCGACACTTGAGATATCATTTCAAATATAGTGGTACCTCTACCTACGAACGCATCTACTTACGAACTTTTCTAGATAAGAACCAGGTGTTTGAGATTTTTTTACCTCTTCTCGAGAACCATTTTCCAATTACAAATCCGAGCCTCTGAAATTGTAACCGGAAAAGGCAGGGAGAAGCCTCCTTGGGGCCTCTCTAGGAATCTCATGGAAGGAAACATGGCCGAAAAAGGTGGGGAGAAGATTCCGTGGGGCCTCTCTACGAATCTCCTGGGAAGAAATAGGGCCGGAAAAGACAGGGAGAAGATTTTTAAGATTTAAGATTTAATTGGATCTGTCCACTCCAAGGACTTGGGGCAGCTGACAGCATATACAGAAAATAGTAATAAAAAATCCAATTAATAATACATAAAAAACAATCCTTAAAATTCTGATTCATTCAACAATCATACTAAGACACATTCATTGGTCGGGGGGGGGGGGCAGATCTAAAAACCCCAGGCCTGGCAGCAAAGATGAGTTTTTAAACTCTTTCATAAGGGGGGAGATTGGGGGCAGTGCGAATCTCCAGGGGAGCTGATTCCAGAGGGCCTGGCCCCCACAGAGAAGGCTCTTCCCCTAGGTCCCGCCAGCTGGCATTGTTTGGTCGATGGGACCCTAAGGAGACCAACTCTGTGGGACCTCACCGGTCGCTGGGATTCATGCAGCAGAAGGCAGTCTCGGAGGTAGTCTGGTCCTGTGCCATGCAGGGGCTTTATAGGTCATAACCAGCACTTTGAATTGTGCCCAGAAACAGATCGGAAGCCTCCATGGGGCCTCTCTAGGAATCTCCTGGGAGGAAACAGGGCGGAAAAGGTGGGAAGAAGCCTCCGTGGGGCCTCTCTAGGAATCTCCTGGGAGGAAACAGGGCCGGAAAAGGCGGGGAGAAGCCTCCGTGGGGCCTCTCTAGGAATCTCCTGGGAGGAAACAGGCCGGAAAATGTGGGAAGAAGCCTCCCTGGGGCCTCTCTAGGAATCTCCTGGGAGGAAACAGGGCCGGAAAAGGTGGGAAGAAGCCTCCGTGGGGCCTCTCTAGGAATCTCCTGGGAGGAAACAGGGCCGGAAAAGGCGGGGAGAAGCCTCCGTGGGGCCTCTCTAGGAATCTCCTGGGAGGAAACAGGGCCGGAAAAGGTGGGAAGAAGCCTCCGTGGGGCCTCTCTAGGAATCTCCTGGGAGGAAACAGGGCCGGAAAAGGCGGGGAAAAGCCTCCGTGGGGCCTCTCTAGGAATCTCCTGGGAGGAAACAGGGCCTCCACACTCACTGTGGTTTCCCCAATCGCATGTATTATTTGCTTTTACATTGATTCCTATGGGAAAAATGGCTTCTTCTTACAAACTTTTCTACTTAAGAACCTGGTCACGGAACAAATTAAGTTTGTAAGTAGAGGTATTAACCTATTACTTAACCTAGTTACAATGTAAATGGTTAATATGGGAAACATAGAATACAGACAAAATCCTGTCAAGGTACCATTGCTAAATAAGCAGAAGAGTATCTAATTAGTTTTTACCTAAGACAAACATAAGGGGTTTAATTACCTTAGGTAAATGGAAGATTAAATGAATAATTATTTCCTTAAGCTAACCAGAGTGGGTTGCCTTAAACAGGCATGTAGGTTTGATCCTATGATGTCCACAGAGGGCATTCCACATTCTTATAGACATGGATAGTTAACCCACACTTCCCCACCCCCTCTGGAGGCTGAAAATAGGCTGGTTCCCCAGTGGGCCCAGAAGGCCCCAAAATCAGATGCCATTTGTGTCAATCGTGCCATAAGTTCACCATCATAGGTATTTGGCACTCTTGCTTCAGCAGGGGGTTGTACTAGGAGACCGCTACGGGTCCCTTCCATCTCTGTAATTTTTTTTAATTTTTAGTAGGGTGGACTAAAATCTCCCCTGAATTGAGCTCAGCTCCTCGGGACTTCAGGATTCATGGTGTTCTCTTTTTTAAAAAATGTTTTTTTAAAAAAAAATTAATTTTATTATCCAATAAAAATTCAGAAGAAATGAAGGTAGTTTCTTAGAAAAATACAAACTTTCTTATTAGAAAAATAAGAAAAAATTAGAAGTTAGGAAAAAAAGGCCAAAAAATAAGAAGAGAAAGGAAAAGGGCAAAAACCCATTGCGATTACCGTATTTTTCGGAATATAAGACACACCTTAGTTTTGGGGAAGGGAAACAAGGAAAAAACAAATCTGCCTCTGCTTCCCAGCAATTTGCCTCCCAGCAACCATAGGCTTACAGGAGTGATGTTGAGTTGGCCATGCTCATCTTGGTCATACCCACCCCATCCCTCCAAGGTCAAACACAACCCTGATGTGACCCTCAATGGAATCCGAGTTTTGACACTCCTGGCTTTTAAGCCATTTGGAGGCTCAAGGGCGGGTGAGAATGGATCTGTCTGGTTTGTATATGTGGCTTAAGAGCTAAGTGTGTTTATACATCTACATACCAAAGGAGCACGCTTCAAAATGCATTTGTTGATTTGACCAATTATGATGTCCCATTGAGAGGATTGATGGGTGAGAAATTCTGCACACGGGAGAGAGACAAAGAGGAGTGAGAGAGGGAGAAGAGAGAGAGAGAGATGACGGATGGTAGATAGATGGAAAATAGGTATAGATGATAGAGATAGATGATATAGAAGATAGATAGGTAGGTAGGTAGATAGATAGAAATAGATGGACAAATAGATATGATAGATAAATAGATAGAAAATAGATATGATAGATGGTAGGTAGGTAGGTAGGCAGGCAGAAATAAATAAATAAATAGATGGACAAATAGATGATAGATAAATAAATAGAAAATAGATATGATAGATGATACATAGATAGGTAGGTAGGTAGGTAGGTAGATGCAAAATAGATAGATATAGATGACAGAAGTAGATGATATAGAAGATAGACAGATAGACAGACAGATTTGGGGTGGCCTTGGAGGTCTTCTAGTCCAACCCCCTGCTTAGGCAGGAAACCCTACACTACTTCAGACAGATAGATAGAAAATAGAGGGACAGATATAGATAATCACCTTGATTATTCAGCGTGCACAGGCCAAATAAACAAACATAAGGCCAGATACTGAAACGCATTGCGAACGAAAGGTGCAGCTGGAAAAGAGCCCCCCCCCCCTCCAAAAAGAGCGCTCTTCGGGGACCCAAGCCCCTCTACCGACCCCCGCCCTCCTCCTCCTCCTGGCAGGCGAGCAAAGGCGACGGAAAGGCAGTTTGGAAGTTGGAGTTGGAACCTCTCCAATCCCTCGCGGTGCGTCCCGGGCGCGCTTTTGGAGAGCCTTCGGGGGTCCCCTCCGTGCGCCCTGGGCGCGCGACAAGGCCGTGGGCGCCGCCGTTGCTGGCCCCGGCTGGCTGGCTGCGCCGCTTCTGCCTGGGGCCGGTGGGCGGCGAGGGGGAGGCCGAGCGAGGCGGCAGCGGCAGTGCGGGCTCCGGGAGGCAGGGGGCTCTGTGGCGGCGGCTCGTCGGAGCAGCAGCGCCCGGCTGGGTTTGGAGGCGGTGTCACCTCGCCTCGGCCGCCGCCGCTTTCCTCCGCCCTCGGCTCGGCTTGCTGACGGGCTGCTCCGCTTGCCATCGGGCCGGGGCTGGGGGGGCCTCGCCGTTTGCACGCCCGGTAAGGACAGTCGCCTCCTGCGGGGCCCCGCCGGGCCTCCTCCTCCTCCTCCCCCGCTTCTCCCTCCCTCCCACCCGCTGCCGTTTCTTCTCCTTCTTCCTCCTCCTCTTCTTCCTTCCTTCGCTCCGCGCCGGGCAATGAAAAGCTGCTTCTGCCTGAAACGGGGGAGCCGCCACCAGCCGCCATCAGCAGCGCCCCGGGCAACAGTTAAGTGTCTCTCCCACCCCCCCTCTTCATCGAGGCCTGGTTGCCCCCCACCCCAAAAATGAACCATCGCTCCCCTTCCCAAGACTGGGCCCTGCGCCCCCTTTTTTCCTTGCGCTCCTGCTCCTTTTTCTTTTCCCCGCAATGCACCTTTTGGGGGTGCATTGGGGGGGCACCCTTTTCTCCCCACCACCACCAATCCTAAACCGGGGGAAAGGACCGCGGAGGCCTTGCAATGCAATGTGTATGTGTTGGAGGGGGGCAATTCTCCCCTTTCCTTAAAGGTAAAAAGCCCCTCACCCTTATTTCGGGGGGTTGGAGAGATGGGGGGGGGAAGTACGGGTGGGGAGGGGGGGAGAGAGACCCTGCAGAGATTCAGAACAAGGGGCTGGCTTTGTCTGGGGCGCCCCCTCCCTCCCTCTCTTCCTTCCCTCCCTATTTTTTTTTTCCCAATACAAGGCGAGGAAAATTCGCTGTGCCAGCCAATGGAAGGCCACAGCTGGAGGGAAGGCACGCCTCGCGCTTTGAATCGCAATAGCTCCGCCACAGCTGCCTTGAATGCCAGTTTTGCCTTTCCTGATTTTGGGGGGGAGGGAGGGGGTGGGTGGCACGCCTGAAAGAAAGCCCCGTGTTTGGGAACACAACCCTGGAGCTCAACGCCCCCCATCCCTCCTGCTTTGTTGCGTTTAAGAGGCCATTTATTTACTTATTTATTTACTCACATGGAATTATTATTATTATTATTATTATTATTATTATTATTATTATTATTATTATTATTATTATTATTATTATTATTTAGATTTGTATGCCTCCCCTCTCCGTAGACTCGGGGCGGCTCACAACAATAATGAAACAATATTTAAAAGTAACTAAAACCCCTTATTAAAAGCAAGACATACCATGCATAAACTGAGAGATGTCTCAGTTCCCTCATGCCTGACGGCAGAGGTGGGTTTTAAGGAGTTTACGAAAGGCAAGGAGGGTGGGGGCAATCCTAATCTCCTGGGGGAGTTGGTTCCAGAGGGTCGGGGCCGCCACAGAGAAGGCTCTTCCCCTGAGTCCTGCCAAACAACATTGTTTAGTCGACAGGACCCGGAGAAGGCCAACTCTGTGGGACCTAACTGGTCACTGGGATTTGTGCGGCAGGAAGCGGTCCCGGAGATATTCTGGTCCAATGCCATGAAGGGCTTTATAGGTCATAACCAACACTTTGAATTGTGACCGGGAACTGATCGGCAACCATTGCAGACTGCGCAGTGCTGGTGTAACATGGGCATAAAGACAATCTAAGGTTAAAGTTTTTGAGATTTGGGGAAGAAACCACAGAGTCAGGTAGTGAATTCCAGGCGTTGACCACTCTGTAGCCGAAGCCGTGTTTCCTGCAGTCGAGTTTGGAGCGGTTTACATTGAGTTTGAATCTATGACGTGCTCGTGTGTTGTTGTGGTTGAAGCTGAAGTAGTCATTGACAGGGAGGACATTGTAGCGGATAATTTTGTGAACCATGACCCCAGTTAGCTTGGCAAGGAAGCCTGCACCCCCCACCCCATGAACCTAGGCTGGGCGTCTTCTGGTTTGAAACCCACCACCCACCCCAAACCCTGCTTGTATTGTCTCTCTGCTTTCTTAAGTTACCCACCTTGCAAAGGATCCCATCTCTGGAGCTGCCCTACTTAATGCTTTCCAGTGGGGAAATACACCCCTTTGGGGAAAAAAAACAAAACAAAGTAGGGGTCCCAGTTGGTGAACAAGGAAGAGATCCTTTAAAAGAGGGTGGGGGAAACCAAACTTTCCCCCACCCTCTTCCCTTGAAATTGCATTGCCTTTTGGAAACCTTGAAAGCTCAAACAAAAAGTAACATAATATCTTTCCTATATGTGTTTGTTTGTTTATTATTATTTCTAAAAACCGCTACTGTTAGGTTAACAAGAACTGATAGAGTTCATTTCCTGGCCCCCACTCCCCAAAGAAAAGCAGAAGGAAACCCGGGAAAGGGACGAAACAGTGACGGGGGTCCTACGGGTACGAACAGATATGAAGAACCTGTAGAAAAAAAATTGATTTTATTTTCTTTTTTCCCCTTCTGGGCTCTGGGTATGTTTTCCCTATCACAGTCAATGAGGTTGAATGTGTATGATTTAGAAGAGCTTTACATACACTTTATATAGTAGATAATGTATATTTTTGTGTGCCTGTGTGTAATATGTATGTACACCATAGGGCATATATACATAGAATTAAATAGTATACAGTGATACCTCATCTTACAAACGCCTCGTCATACAAACTTTTCAAGATACAAACCCGGGGTTTAAGATTTTTTTGCCTCTTCTTACAAACTATTTTCACCTTACAAACAAACCGCCACCACTGGGATGCCCCACCTCCAGACTTCCGTTGCCGGCGAAGCGCCCGTTTTTGCACTGTTTGGATTCCCCTTAGGCTCCCCTCCATGGGAAAACCCCACCTCCAGACTTCCGTGTTTTTGTGATGCTGCAGGGGAATCCCAGTAGCGCAAAAACAGGCGCTTCACTGGCAACGGAAGTCCAGAGGTGGGGTTTCCCAGCGAGGGGAGCCTCAGTGAAATCGCAGCATCTCAAAAACACAGAGGTCCGGAAGTGGGGTTTCGATAACTTCGGTGTTTTTGCGATGCTGCAATTTCACTGATGCTCCCTTCACCTCCGGACTTCCGTTGCTAGCAAAGTGCTCATTTTTGCGATTCCCCTGCAGCATCGCAAAAACACAGAAGTCCGGAGGTGGGGTTTCCCATGGAGGGGAGCCTCAGGGGAATCCCAGCAGTGCAAAAACAGGCGCTTCGGCTGGCAAAAGGGGTGAATTTTGGGCTTGCACGCATTAATCACTTTTCCATTGATTCCTATGGAAAACATTGTTTCACCTTACAAACTTTTCACCTTAAGAACCTCGTCCCAGAACCAATTAAGTTTGTAAGACAAGGTATCACTGTATTTTGGATGTTCAGTAAGAGTAAATAGAGAGGAAAATTGTATCTCTTGGAGGTGAGGAGAGAGGCCAGGCACCCAAACCCTTGACATGAGTGACATCAAGTTGGCCACCTTTAACCCAGTCACATGACCTTTAAGCCACCCCCCAGTCACATGATTGTCAAGCCACTCCCACATGGTCACATGACCGGCAAACCACACCCATAAAATAAGCCACAACCACAGTGTGGTAGTAAAAATGTTTGCAACCCTTCCCTGGTTCATTTTTCCTGCGTCCCCCAGGAAACCCTGGAAGGGGCCACAGGATAAGGTAATGTGACCTGCTGATGATTTTGTGACAAGTTATAGTCTTATTGGAAAATTATCAATAGATTGACTGTAGATTGCTACAGGTTTGTTCAATAAACCTGCTTAGGGATAATGTAGTTTCCTTGCTTGTGATAGGATGTTGGCTTTGTAAACATATAGAGTGACGAAAGTAATAATAACAATAACATCACATCAAGAAATTGCAGCTTCTTTCTTTCTTCTTTCTTCTTCGTCTTCGGAGAGGGGCGGCATACAAATCTAATAAATTATTATTATTATTATTATTTATTTTTATTTTTTCTTCTCTCTCCCCCTTTTCTCTTTTTCTTTTTCTTTAGCTTTTCCTCTTTATTTTCTTCCCTTATGTAAGTGTGTATTTTGTTTTATAACTGCATACTCTAAATTCATATACATTTGAACTACATATTTACATAGTCATTTTGCTTTCTGTATCCCCTCCCCCATTTATCTCCAATAAAGATTATATTTTATTTTTAAAAAAAGAAATTGCAATAACACCAGCAGAACTGCAAAAAACCTGTGCTACTCGGAATATCGTATTTTAAGAAGATACTTGTTTGATACTTAGGATAGCTGGCAGCAACCCGTAATCGAGCATTGGCACCAGTTAGTGGTATTGGTGACGCTTTTTTAAATGTTCATTTGACTGAGTTTCATGTTTAATTAATAAAAGAGAAAATAACAACAACAACAACAACAACGAGTTGGAAGGGACCTTGGAGGTCTTCTAGTCCAACCCCCTGCTTAGGCAGGAAACTTTACACCACATAGAAACATAGAAAACTGATGGCAGAAAAAGACCTCCTGGTCCATCTAGTCTGCCCTTATACTATTTCCTGTATTTTATGTTAGGATGGATATATGTTTATCCCAGGCATATTTAAATTCAGTTCCTCTGGATTTACCAACCACGTCTGCTGGAAGTTTGTTCAGACAAATGGTCATTCAACATCTTAAAAACTTCCATTGTAGGAGCATTCACAACTTCTGGAGGCAAGCTCTCCCTCTGATTAATTGTCAGGAAATTTCTCCTTAGTTCTAAATTACTTCTTGTTTAGTTTCCACCCATTGCTTCTTGTCCTACTCTCAAGTGCACAGTAAACATTGCTAAATGCCAGTGTAGCAGGTTGCAATGTTTACAATTCAGTCAGTTGTATATTTGGTGAAAGAGCAATGAAGTGTACTTGATGTGTGGCCTACTGGTTTACGTCTTGACGTAATATCTCTGGAAGCTATCTTTAATCTTGGTTTAATAGCCCGGGTGGTGCAGTTTTTAGAGTGCAGCACTGCAGGCTACTTTGGCTAACTGTTAGCTATAGTTCAGCAGTTCAAATCTCACCAAGGTTAACTCAGCTTCCGTCCTTCAAGGTGAGTAAAATGAGGACCCAGATTTTTGGGGGCAAAAGGCTGATTCTGTAAACCACTTAGAAAGGGCTGTAAAAGCACTGTGAAGCGGTATATAAGTCCTAAATGCTATTGCTAGAAAGAATGAAAGAAAGAGAGAGAGAGAGAGACAAAAAGAGAGGAGAGGAAGGAAGGAAGGAAGGGAGGGAGGGAGGGAGGGAGGGAGAAGGGCAGGATGATTATAGAAAATATAATGTAGCAATGAGGGTTAGTCAGCCAATGAATCAGACAGTGCAAAATAGAACAATATTATTATATAGAAATAGGCAAATAAGCAATAGTAGTTACACAGTCCAAATATCATATAATCCTAATCCTAATAATGGTTTACAAACCAAGTTAAGGCATAAAGCAAAATATGCACATAGCAAATACAATACATCTCCTGTATAAACTCTCCCTTGAGGAACATAGTTGGCTCCCCCTTATGGCCAACCAGCAAATGACACTTAAAGGTACAGTCTTAGACTTACATTGTTAGCCTCTGCATTGCAACGCCAACATAGTTACATACAGTATACTAACAAAAACTTCGGAGTCTTTGGAGAGGGGCGGCATACAAATTCAATAAAATAAAATAAATAAATAAATAAAAACGGTCATAACTCGCTTTTCCCCCCACCGTCGTAACTTCAAACTGTCACTAATCAAACAAGGATTATTTGTGTTTGTAGTTAAGGGTTGGACTTCAGTGTGCTTGCTGCTCCCTGAGCTTGGTAGCTTTCTGGCAGCCGTTTCATTACCAAACTAGGTAATGTTATCAGAGCCAGCACGACCCACTCCTTTCTACTGCCTATAATGTTTCCTAGTTTCAACAGTCTCAAGGAGAACCAAGCCGCCTGCTCCTTCGCTCCACAAACTTACTTCCTTCTCCTCTTCCTTCCTTCTTCCTTCCTTCTTTCCTTCTCTCCCTTCTTTCCTTCCCTCCTTCCTTCCTTCCTTCTCCCTCCCTCCTTCCTTTCTTCCCTCCTTTCCTTCCTTTCCATCCCTCCTTCCTTCTCCCCCTCCTTCCTTCCCTCTTTCTCCCCTTCTTTCCTCTTTCTTCCTCCCCCTTTCTTCCTCCCCTCCCTCCTTCCTTCTCTCCTTTCTCTTCTTTTTTTCCCCCTTCCTTCTTTCCTTCCTTCCCTCCTCCGTTCCTTTTCTCCTTCTCCCCTTCCTTCCTTCCTTCCTTCCTTCCTCTCTTCCTTCCTTCTCCCCTTCCTTCTGTCTTTCCCTCCCTCCCTTTCTTCTTTCCTTCTCCCCTTCCTTCTTTCCTTCCCTCCCTCCCTCTTTTCCTTCCCCCCTTCCTTCTTTCCTTCCCTCCCTCTCTTCTCTCCTTCTCCCATTCCTTCCTTCCTTCTTCCCTTTCAATTCAATTCAATTTCAATTCAATTTTATTCAAGGTGTATGCCGCCCAACTCCCTAGGGACTCTGGGCAGCTCACAACCCCAAAAATAAAACATACAGTGTAATTAAAACCTCTAACAAAACAATTTAAAAACAATTTTAAACCAATAGTTAAAAATCATGCATGCCATTTATAACCGGTTCCTCCCTTCTTTCCTCCCTTCCCTCCTTCCTGCAGAAGGCTGATTGGGAGAGGTTGAATTTCCATTTGTGCTGCAAAATGACATCTTTCCTGTTTGCTAACAATATCAGTCCTGGGCTGGGGCAGAAATAATCTATTTTAGTACCCTTTCTTTCCAGTTTAATCTCCTTCAGCCATCTAGCCTTCCATGTGGACCGGAAAAACGTAACTGGATTCTAGAATTCTAGAGTGGGATAAAGAACTAGTGCTCTAGAAGGATTCCAGAATAATATAAAGACAATCCGAAATTCTAAAAGGGCCAGAACTCTGGAATTCCAGAAATTACATAACACAAGCTAGGATTCTAGAAGAAGGGCTAAACCTTTGGAAGGATTCCCAGAACAATATTTATTTATTTAATTTATTTATTGCATTTATATGCCACTCACTCCAAACGGACTCTGAGTGGCTAACAACAGGTATAAGTAAAAAAACCAATAAAAAACATCACTAAAATCACATATATTAATCTGGTTTTATTTTTATAATTCTAAAATTCTTCTTGTTTTTCTTTTGTTTTGTATTTTCTTTTCTTTTTCTTTTTTCTTCAAATGTGCTCATATCTGTTTTTGATTTTAGTTTTGTTTTGTGCATTAATTAAAAAAATAAAAATTATTAAAAAAATAAAATCACATATACTGTACTGTATTATAAAACCATACTTGCAACAATCAGTCTTAATTCCAACCTGCCGGAAAAGCCAGGTTTTAACAGCTTTCCGGCAGGAAAGTTGAATATAATTCAACTCTAGAATTCTAGAAGGCTAAGTAGAACTCTAGAAGGATTCCAGGATAATGCAGTTCAACTCTAGAAGTCTCTGGAAGTTCTTGTTGGATCTGCAATTTTAGGTCTCCTTTAAATCTCATTTTTTCCCCTGTCTTGAAGACTGAATTTCCAGACAGGAAACACGCTTTCTGTGAAATTTAGGAATATCAAACACCGGTGCAGTCTTTTCCCTTGAATGGACATTTTAATAAGCATGGGGTGAAAGGAAAGCTTACTACTTACAAAGTAGTAAACTCAAAGTAGTAAACTCTTCACGCTTCGGTCCTTTTCCTAGTGGCTGCTTGTCAAACCACTTTTGGGGGGAACCTCAAAGCAAATAAGACTTGAGTTGATATATTTGCAAAGCCGCCTAGAGCTCTCAACCGAAAGTGAGTGGGCGGCCATATAAATTCCCTAAACAAAAAAATAAAATACTTCTTTTAGTTCTGGAAAATTGAAATATCAGGGAACAGAAAGGCTACCTTTGATGCTTGGAAATCCTTTTTAAAAAAAATCTTGGTGGTGTTTTTTTTTTTTAAATTGGCTGGGGGCCAAGGAGGGGGGGGATCAATATTTTCCTCATTGAAATGATGCCTTGTGAGTTTTCTTCCAAGCATAGAAACATAGAAGATTGACAGCAGAAAAAGGCCTCCTGCCCTTATACTATTTCCTGTATTTTATCTTATGATGGATCTAGGTTTATCCCAGGCATGTTTAAATTCAGTTCCTGTGGATTTACCAACCACATCTACTGGAAGTTTGTTCCAAGCATCTACTACTCTTTCAGTGAAATAATATTTTCTCACATGGCTCCTGATCTCTCCCCCAACTAACCTCAGATTGTGCCCCCTTGTTCTTGGGTTCACTTTCCTATTAAAAAACACTTCCCTCCTGAACCTTATTTAACCCTTTAACATATTTAAATGTTTCAGTCACGTCCCCCC
>NW_027248785.1:10000-13000 GCF_031021105.1 Erythrolamprus reginae | reverse complement strand
CAATTTCTGCCTAAAGCATTTTATCTGTTCCTCTTCCAAGATTGTCTTGTCTGTGAAGGGCTGGAGAAGATGTCCAGAGAAATGGGATCTTGAGACTCTCCCCAGAAGATGTTGAAGGGATCCTGTCTAAAGGCAGTTCACAAAAGTTCAATGCTGCATAATACAGTGCTACCTCGTCTTACAAAACCCTCGTCATACAAACGTTTTGAGATACAAACCCGGAGTTTAAGATTTTTTTGTCTCTTCTTCCAAACTATTTCACCTTACAAACCCAAGCTGCTGCCACTGGGATGCCCTGCCTCCAGACTTCTGTTGCCAATGAAGCGCTCCTTTTTGCACTGCTGGGATTCCCCTGAGGCTCCCCTCCATGGGAAACACCACCTCCAGACTTCCGTGTTTTTGTGATGCTGCAGGGGAATCCCAGCAGTGCAAAAACCTGCACTTCGCTGGCAACGGAAGTTCAGAGGTGGGGTTTCCCAGTTAGGGGAACCTCAGTGAAATCGCAGCATCACAAAAACACGGAAGTCCAGAGGTGGGATTTTGAGGACTTCTGTGTTTTTGTGATGCTGCGATTTTGCTGAGGCTCCCCTCGCTGGGAAACCCCACCTCCGGACTTCTGTTGCCTGTTTTTGCGCTGCTGGGATTCCCCTGCTGGGATTCCCCTGCAGCATCACAAAAACACAGATGTCCGGATGTGGGGTTTCCCATGGAGGGGAGCCTCAGGAGAATCCCAGCAGCGCAAAAATGGGCACTTCGGCTGGCAAAAGGGCTGAGTTATGGGCTTGCATGCATTAATCGCTTTTCCATTGATTCCTATGGGAAACATTGTTTCATCTTACAAACATTTCACCTTACAAACCTCATTCCGGAAACAATTAAGTTCGTAAGACGAGGTATCACTGTATTCATCCAGGTCTAAGAAGGAGGTGAATAAACGTGGGAACCAATAGTGGGATTCACATAATTTAACAACCTGTTCTCTGCCCTAATGATTTCTTCCAACAACTGTTGTGAGTGGTCCATGACCACAGAACAACAACCAGTTTATCAAACTTTTTAGGGTGACTCATTTTTTTCTTAATGTGGAGAGAATGGAGGAGCCCTTGCAAGATAGAACTGAGGAATTTGTTCAGTTTCTGGTGGATAAAGTCACCCAGATTCAGTCGGACCTGGATTCTGATTAGGCAATTCTGACCGAGATGACAGTCTTGTTGTGTGGGATGAATTTGATCCTGTGACTCCTGAGGAAGTGGACAAGGCTACAGAGCTACAGAGCACTGCACACCAAAACAACTAGACACAAGAACAGTTTTGTCCCAAATGCCATCATTCTGCTAAACAAATAATTCCCTCAACCTGTCAAACTATTTACTAAGCCTGAACTACTATTACTACTATTTTTTTTCATCATTCCTATCATCTATTTCATCCCACTTATGAACTGTGTCAGGCAGAAGCCATTGTGTGGAGTTAGAGACTTTGGCCTGCCACAGTAGAATATATTAGGGGAACTGGGAGGGGTAGTTGCATGAGAGGGAAAGTTACTAGCCAGAACAAAATTCTTTCTTAGAGTCCAAGGTCATATTTTGTTCTGCATCAACTGAAGAGGAAGTTGGTGAAATCCCTGCACTAGGACTGGCCTCGTGATGAACCTGTGGGTGTGGGGATGTGGGATGAACCTTAACATGGGTGGGGAACTGGGAGGCAGAAGGATGGCAATGGCATGACCAACATGGCTCTGCTAATAAGCGAACATTGGATGAGAGAATTGGACTGGAATCTGATTTATTTCTCAGATGCTATTTGGGGCACTGACAGACTGTATGATTGTAACTTGATGTTTATAACCTTAAGATTTTTTATTAATATTGATTGTTTCCTCATTGCTTATTTGACCCCTATGATAATAATTAAGTATTGTACCTCATGATTCTAGACAAATGTATCTTTTCTTTTATGTACACTGACAGCATAAGATAAATTCCTTGTGCGTCCAATCACACTTGGCCAACAAAGATTTCTATTCTATTCTATTCTATTTTATCTATTATCTAGACCCTTTTCAATCAGGTTTCAGATCTGGCTATAGCACTGAAACTGCTTTGGTCACTCTGATGGATGATCTCTGGCGAGCCCGAGATAGAGGTCAGCCCTCTATCTTGGTGCTACTTGATGTTGTGGTTAGCTCTGGCCCAGCTCCTGCCCCAAGGACTGTGGATGTGGAGGAGACATCCACATGCCGCAGGCCTGTTTTGCCCCCAGTGGAATCTGATGATGAAGGCTCCTCTGACCAAGAAGACATGAGTGACAGGGAGGAGGAGAGTGTGGCAGACAGCTCAGAAGGAGATCAATTATCTAGCTCCTCCTTTGATTCAGAACGAGAGTTAATGATACAGCCACGCATGCGGAGAGCGATGCATAGGCAACAACAACTGAGAGATTATTATCAAAGAAAATGAGGCCACCTGTGGTTGGGTGGGGCTGTGGTAATTAGTGAGGCTGCTATAAATAGCAGCCTGTGGGTTTGGCCATTGTGGAGGATTATCTGATCGTTTGTTGTGTTTCCTGACTGCTTTACTGACTTTGACTTTTTGTGTGCTGATTTTTCCCTGCTTTGAAACTAAACCAGAGCAAAGTGTGTTTCACTTTGTGAAAGAAGGACTTTGAATTGCCTCACAGCTGCAAGCTAAGTATCAAAGGACTGATAAGGGACTTGTATAAATTACCAGTTTGTTTGGAGACGAGTGCTCTTTGCTATAACAAAAGAGGGCTTAGTTTAAGTGAATTTTCATTATAAAGAACATTGTTTTGAATTTTCAAACGTGTGTGTGTGTCTGAAATTTGTACCTGTGAATTTTTGGGAGGATTCTACCAGAACACTTGACCTCTCCGTGACTTTCGATACCATTGACCATGGTATCCTTCTGGGACTACTAAGGGTCTTGGGAGTGGGAGGCACTGTGATAAGGTGGTTTTCTTCATATTTCTCTGGCCGGTCAC
>NW_027248785.1:0-5000 GCF_031021105.1 Erythrolamprus reginae | reverse complement strand
TAATGGGTTTGCACACATTATTTGCTTTTATATTGATTCCCATGGGAAAAAATTGCTTCTACTTACAAATTTTTCTAGTTAAGAACCTGGTCATGGAACAAATTAAGTTCTTAAGTAGAGGTACCACTATATTGTGTGATAGCAAAAATATTTTTTCTCTATCCACCTTTTCTATCCCAAGCATGATTTTATACACTTCGATCAAGTCACCTCTTAAACGCCATCTTTCAAGGCTGAAGAGACCAAGGCGTTGCAACCTGGTTTCATAAGGGAGGGGCTCCATTTCCTTGCTCATTCTTGTTGCCCTTTTTTGCACCTTTTCCAGTTCCATTATATCCTTCTGGAGGTGTGGTAACCAGAACTGTACACAGTACTTCAAGTGCGATCTTACCATCGATTTGTACAGAGGCAATACAAGACTTGCTAACCTATTTTTGATTCCTGAGTTGTCGTTTAATGAATTATGTGAATATAGATATGTTAACAAACAAGTGTTATAGATACACAGAAAATATACCAATACGCACTACTGCTAAATAACTATTATTTTTTACTGTTTAGGTCTTGTTGTGTTAAGTGATGTCATGTGGTGTCTTTTGAAAGTTTGTTTTCTACATATGTATACTTGTATTTATATGGTTTTTAAAAAACTGTTCAATAATATATTTTTTTTAAAAAAGATGGAGAGTCAGAAGCTGAAAGAGACCTCTGGAGAGTCCCAGGCAAAGTCCGTGGAATGAATAGAAAAAAACGGGGAGTGAAAGGTCTTGGGAAGATCTGGGGCTAAATGACTTGGGGAGGGAGAGAGAAGGAGAGAGGGAGGAGGGAGTAGGAAAGGAGGGAGGGAAGAAAAATACAGGGAAGGGAGGAGTGGTGGGATTTAGCCGGTTCTACCTGGTTCAGGAAGTTGGGATTTCGATCCTAGGTAGAGGCAGATGCTTGGGGAGGGGGTTGGACTAGACGACCTGCAAGGTCCCTTCCAACTCTGTTAATGTGTTCATCTGAACCGGCTGAATTATCTGACCCTGGACCCTCCGTGTGGCCTCCCTTGCCTGGCCCCGCCCTGCCTCACCCCTCCCCTCTTGACCCCCCCTCAAAAAAATCTGACCTGTCTGAAGATCCCGTGGATCCCTTAGTCTCAGGCTGTGGGGTTCCCCGCCGGTTCCCTCTCTGTGCCAAGCAAAGGAATCCTCGAAAGGCTGCTGAGCCCGGAATGGGTCTTCCTCGAAATTAGGAATTGTGAGCATCCAGAAACGAGGAGTACCAATGGGAATTCTCCCTTTCTTAGCGTCATCGGTCCCCGGGCAGTCTCTCCCTCCATCCACTAGAGGAGAGAGTTCCGCCTAGAGAAGAAATCCCACTTAGTTCTTCAGGCCGAGATCCCCCTCCCTCCCCCTTCCCACTTTCCTCGCTTCTCTCTCTCCTCCTTCAGGTGAAGCCACAAAGGACTCTGCCCAGAAGCCGATGACGCTCGAGCAGAGAGAATTCCCATTGGTGCTGTCCCTCGTTCTGGCCCCTCCCACCTCCAACGGCAGAGATAAACGCTTCTCCGCCCCCGCCCCCCATTGCAGAACCGCGGATTCTTCCTCTGAGACTGGAAGCATCTGGTTGCACAGACAGACGTACGGACCAAGAGACAGACGTTTCCCCCCTGGGCAGTTTGCATAACCCATCCTAAAACAATTTTTATTATCCTGGCATAAAATAGAAAATAAAAGTAGTAAATAAACGAGAAAGGGAGAAAAGAGGGGGGAGAAATGGGGTGGAATAAAGAGCAAAAGAAAAGAAAGGGAAAGGAAAGGAAAGGAAAAAGAAAGGGAAGGGAAGGAAAAGAAAAATGGAAAGGGAAGGGAAAGGAAGAGAGAAGGACAGAAAGGGAAAGGAGTGGAGTGGGGCGGAAGGGCTGAAAGGCCAAGTCTCAGGATCTCCGGGATACCTTTGGCTCAGGCAGTGGGATTCCAAGCGAAGGGATCGCGGAGATGCTGCCCAGCCCAGAATGGGGGCTCCAGGCGACGCCCGGCCGGAGAAACGCCGGAGAGGTCGAGAAAGACCGCCTACAACCAGCCAGGCCCGTTGTGCGAGGAACCCCAGAAGCCCTGGCGGCTCTCTTGGAAGGGAGGGAGAGGATGCGGCTGCTCAGCCCCGGAGACGGGGGTGGGTGGGAGCGTTTGCCTGGAGCTTCGGAATTGGGAGGACCCAGAAAAGCGGAAGGACCAATGGGAATTCTCCTTTTTTAAGCATCATCTGTCTCTGGGCAGAGTTTCCCTGGACTTCACCTAACGGAGCAGAGTTCTTGGGCAGAGAGAGAAGCGGGCGGGGGAGGGACGGGGGATATTTTTAGTTTGGGGGGCCCCGCAGCTCAAGGGGGGTCGTGGCAGTCCTGGCGGGGAGGATGGACTTCCTCCTGCCCACCACCCCCACCCATCCATCATGCAGGGGGGTTGCAGGGGGTGACTGAAGGGGAGACTCAGCCCCACAGCCAGGGGGGACTTGGGGGTCTCAGAGGGCTGGCTGAGGATTGAACAACCGGTTCTGTGCCCTAATGAGGATTTTAACAATAAAAAAACCAATATTAAATCTTATTTGGGGGGAATGTCTGACTTTATAGCAGGTGGGGGGGCACAGAGAGAGGCTGCATATAATTCAGCACTTGGCGCCGATTACTTCTATTTCTGTACATTTGGCTCATAGCACAGATAGTAGAAATCTTATTATCTCTGTTAAGGTTATAGAGAAGAGCAGATATAAGAGTATCAGAATGAGGATGGTGTTTATTTTATATAGTTGGTCCTGAGAGCATCAGCCAGGCAGGGCAACTATGTAGTGTTAAAAAAATGAATAAAAGTAATAAAGCCAGTAACAGACTCATTATCATCTGAAGCATCCAAAAAAACCAAAAAAACACCAACCCTGTCATTCCCTTAGTAATTTCAGATTGAGAAACATTCTAGCTGGCAGAACCCAACTTTCCTTCCCAATAGAAATGGAGCTTTTGTGCAGCACAAGATCCAAAGAGTCTTTCAGAGGAATCTCAAACTGGCCCTGAACTAACACACTCAATGCTCTTTTTCATGACCGGAAAACCTACATTGAACAGGAGCTTGTCAAGGGGGAGAGAAGGCCCCAGGGAGGCTTCCATCCACGGACACCTCTGGAAAAGCCAGGTGTTGGCTCCTCTCTTTCCTTCCAGCCAGAAGGACCTTGGAAGGGAGGAATTGGGGGGAGACATCACTTAGAGAAATGAACAGGGGCTGCCAGATCCCTCCTCCCCAATTCACTCTGTCAATCACAATGGAGGATGAAAGAAGGGAGGGAGGGAGGGGGGAGGGAGGAAGGAAGGAAGGAAGGAAGGAAGGAAGGAAGGAAGGAAGGAAGGAGACCCATCAGGAAAAGGGGGAAATCAGAGGATCCTTTAGGCTGAGTTTGGACTGGGAGGAGACAAATATCAGACACCAGGGCATAGCATGAAAAAAACAGTTAGTGGGAGTCTTTGACTTACCACCACAACTGAACCCAACATTTCTGTGGTTGGAGGAGATATTTGTTAAGTGAATTCTGCCTCACTTTACAACCTTTCTCACCATGGTTCCATATTTATAAAGGTTGTTGAGTGAATCTGGCTTCCCTGTTGACTCTGCTTGTGGGAAGGCTGCAAAAGGGGATCCCTGGATCTTGGGCTCAGTAGCCTTTCTGGGATCCCTTCACTTTGCACAGAGAGGGAATCAGAGAGGTATCCCACTGCCTGAGTTAAAGGGATCCAGGAGATCTTGAGACCGATTGTTTTCTCAGGGAGGAGGGGACCCTCAGGAGGGGAGGGGTGAGGCAGGGAGGGGCCAGGCTAGGGAGACCAGAAGGAAGGGCCAGGCCTGGCAATTCAGCTGGTTCCCCGAAATGGGAATAAAGTTAATTCAATTCAATTTATTAGATTTGTATGCCACCCCTCTCCGTAGACTCGGGACGGCTCACAACAATAATAACACAATATATAACAAATCTAATAATTAAAAGTCATTAAAAACCCCTTATTAAAAGAAAAGATACACACAAACATACCATACATAAACTGTATAGGCCCGGGGGAGATGTCTCAGTTCCCCCATGCCTGGTGGCAGAGGTGGGTTTTAAGAAGTTTACGAAAGGCAAGGAGAAACGGTTCTAGTGAAAAAGGGAGAACCAGCTTCAACACAATTAACTCCATTAAACTTTCAACACAACCTAAGCATAGCCCATAAAATAATCTGCTACAATGTTCTTCCTGTCAATGGCTACTTCAGCTCCAACCACAACAACACACAAGCACACAACAGATACAAACTCAAAGTAAACCGCTCGAAATTCGACTGCAGGAAATACGACTTTAGTAACCGAGTAGTTGATGCCTGAAACTCACTACCTGACTCTGCAGTATCATCACGTAACCCCTAAAACTTTTCCCTTAGACCAGGGGTCCCCAAACTTGGCAACTTTAAGACGTGTGGACTTCAACTCCCAGAATTCTCCAGCCGGTTATGCTGCTGGAGAATTCTGGGAGGTGAAGTCCACCAGTCTTAAAGTTGCCAAGTTTGAAGACCTCTGCCTTAGACTGTCCACTGCTGACCTCTCCCGATTCCTAAGAGATCAGTAAGGGCTGTTCATAAGTGCACTAGTGTGCCTTCCGTTTCCTGTCCTAATGTTTCTCTGTTCCTGGTATCATGTAGATATTGTAAATATTATTATATCTTTGTATACTCGTAATACACACTTGACAAAACAAATAAATATAAATAAATAAACCTACTGAATCCCTCCACTGCTCCCTTCCCTGTACAGTATTTCTCTTCCCTCCCTCATTTCCTCCTTCTTCCACCCTCTCTCCTTCTCTCCCCCCTGCTCCCAAGTCATATAGGCCAAGGTCTTTCCTAGGTCTTTCACTCCCCGTTTATTCTATTCATTCCACAGACTTTTCCTGGGACTCTCTAAGTGTCTCTTTCAGCTTCTGACTTTCCTTCTTGAAAGACCCA
>NW_027248784.1:0-13168 GCF_031021105.1 Erythrolamprus reginae | reverse complement strand
GAGACCAATTGAAAATTGGCATTCAAAGATTATTGAGAAATGCACACAAACAAGAACCTGATCATGGTGCATATGACCTTACTAGCAAACCTGAGTGTTTTTACACTAATTTTCTTATTTAAAGGCTCTGTCGCAGGTTCTCATTTTAAAGGCAGAAAATACCTACCCTTCTGGGCCCAATATTTAACTCTTTAATAGTTGATTTATTTGCATTGACTAGATGTATAATAAAACAATAAATGTTCTATTTGTGGTCTTAAACCAAAGAAACAAAGGTGTTGTGTGTAATAATATACATATTATATATTATATAATATACATATCTATGCTATGCCTATGCCCTATACATATACAATATACATATACACACACAAAGAAGTAAAAAACAAAATGACAGGAAGACACAGAGTTCATTTTATTGGCTATCATATAGCTATCTAAGAGGCTTCATTGCACTGTGGGATCCCTAAGGTAAATTGATAAAAACCATGTCTTTAAAGGCCAAAAGTGTTGGAGTCACCCTCACCTTGGAGGAAGGTGATATTTCATAGGGGTGGGAACTGACACTAGAAAAGGCTATCTTGCTAGATCCCAACAACAAAATCCCATAACTGGTGGTACCTGCACCATCTCTCACTTCCAGACTAGAAGGTTTTGGGTTAATGTAATCAGGGAAAGTCAGGTCCCTCAATTGGTCCCAAGTCCCATGCCGCATAGGGCATCAAAGGTTATAAACCAACACCTTGAATTGAACCTACGAACTGGACTCAAGGAGCTCAGAAAGGGAGTGTTACTATGCAGCAGGAAATCTGGTACAGTAGCAGTGATCCCAGCTGATCCTTAGAACCCAAGAAGATCTCATGACTAGTTGCTTGTAGAGCAGCACCCCTGAAAACCACCAGAGATTCCAAAATAGCATTCACCACACTCTGGATTCTCAGCTTATTCTATGCCTGACACCCAAATAGGCACAATTTCCAAAAGAAGAACTACCCCTTCCTTCTGAATCGAGCCTAGGTCTCAGTGATACACATTGGAGTCACACCATTCCATATATATCTCATCACAAATGAAGGAGGCTTTATTAGAAATTGAGTTGGCATTTAGCAGCAGCAACAGAAATTCAGGGACTCTAGGTCCTGCTAATTTATAAATGGGAATATGTCCAGGGCCTGGAACAAGACACCAGTATAAAAGCATTGGTAGCCTATTCCTCCTGGCATATTTTCCCCAAACCAGTTACCACCAAAGTGCACTGCCCCCAATATTCCCTAACCCAGACTTCCTGGTGTCCGACACAGAGGAATACCCATGTTTTTATTATATGTTGTAAGGCCGCCCCCCAAGTCCCTCGGAGATGAGCAGCATAAAAGTCCAATTAATAATAAATAAATATTTTACCATCCAAACCCATACATATAAGATGGAAAGAATATGAGTCCCCACTCAGTCTCAAGTGCCAAGGAACCATCACATTATAACTCACCAGTCAACCACTCACAAACCCGCCAGGCTGGCTCAGAGTCACCGTCCATGCCATCCAGAAGGCCCCACTACTGCTCCCAATCACTCTCTACTCTTACCAATCATCGACAACCCCATTCTGACAACCATCCCAGGCCACCCAGGTGCAGTCAAAATCGAGGCTGTGATTGCTGAGGGGGCCAAAATGACAAAGTATTGTTTCTTGTTGCATTTGGTGATGAAGAAGACAAGATGGCTCTTGCAAAGAGACCCTGTGGCAGTTTCAGGCACAAGTCCTTCTTTGGTTTAGTCTCCAAAATTCATAATCATGTGATTCCCATAAACCGGAATCAAAGCTATCCCTGGAAAGCTCCGGTTCTCTCCCCCCCCCCCCCCCCCCCGATCCCCAAGAAGTTACTTGAGAGCTGGTATGTGATTGGACAGCATTGCTGCAAAGTAGAGGAGGGCACCAGTAGAGACCCATTCAGGATTAATCCGAAATGATCCTACTGTAGGACAGATTAGAACGGGCAGAGTTACAAGTATAATTTTGATCTCCATGTCAACCTTTTATCTTGCTGCTTCCTGTTTTGAAGAAATTAATACCACAAAGCAGGATTACAAAACAAAAGAGGGCTAATCACTTTGTTTTCTTCTATAGCGGCATTTACAAAATTACTTTACTGAAAAGGTATTGTCAGAAGAAAAGAGACAAGGCGATTGTGCACGAGGCACTTTATATCCCATATAAAACGATAACAAGTCAACTGCACTATCATTTTCTAACTTTTCTGAGCAGATGAATACTTGTTGTGAAAATAAATTATATAACGTACGGATTTTATAATACTTAATGAAGAACTCAACATAATTTCGCTTGACTGATATATAGGTAACTATTATTGAAAAAAACAAAAAAAAAATGATGTAAGGCAAATGTAAAGGGGTCACAAAGTGTTGTATGCATATCTAAAATGACAAAACAGAAAACACCACAGAGAGGCAAAAGTTAAAGTAAGCTTCATTAATGCTCTAGGGCAGTGATGGTGAACCTATGGCATGCTTGCCAGAAGTGGCACACTTCATATCAGGGAGTTCAGGTCCATTGTGCATGGATGCACTGGTCAGCTGATTTTCAGGCCTTCAGGGCCCACTGGGAGTTGGAAACAGGCTATTTCAAACCTCCGGAGAGGGTGGGGCAGACCCATTTTTTTGTTCTGCCCAAGCTCCAGAGCCGTTCTATTTTAGAAGATTGAATATTTGGTGGGAAACTTTAAAAATATAATTGTAGGGAAAAACAGGGCTTTGTATTCTAGATCTCCTTTTTCTTCTTTCTTCCAAAACTGCTCATGGTGGGATTGCCATCTGTTCTGAGTAAGTAGAAACTGTTCCTGTTTTAGTATTAAACTGTGGTTTTTCTTTTTTACAAATCAATTAGAAACACAATTTGTTCCCCAATATTCATTTACTGAGGTTCAATGTAGAAAATGAAGACACTGAATTTTTAATTTAGACCAATGGGAAAGATAATGGACAGCACTGTTAGATCTACTACTTTTTTAGGAAACTTCAGTTTACCTATCACAGTAACTAAGCTTTGATTGGCCAGAACCCTCCCCACCCCCAAATGATGATGATTTCATGAAGGGGATGTGCTTTTGTAGAAGAAGATTGATTGATTTCGTTGTTTGTTTGAGATGATGTATTTGTTATCTCTCATGCTTTTGACTATTGCAATGTGCTCTACATGGGGCAGTAATTTGAAGATCTCCACAAATGCTCCAGAGATGCTCCACAATGCATTTGCATAAATAATTATGGAAACCCTTCAGTATGTCATTTTGGCAACACTTCTTTGTAAGTATTGTAAACCTTACCAATAGCCAGTTGGCCTCTGAATTTAATTCAAAGTATAGATTACTACCGTAACTATAACAAGAGGAGCCTGTTGGCAGAGTGGTTAGAAAACAGTATTACAAACAAACTTTGCCCACAGTCTGGAGTTTGATCCTGATCGATTTAAGATTGACTCATCCTTCCATCCTTCCCGAGTCAGTAAAATGAGTATCCAAATTGTTGGGGGCAATATGCTGATTCTGTAAACTGCTTAGAGAAGGCCGGAACTATGGAGCGGTGGGTAAGTCTAAGTGTTATTGCTATAAGGTGTCCTGACTCTAGGCAGATCATGGTATAATAAACAAAAGCACAATACAGTGCAACCTCTGGGCACGAACACTTCTGATCACACACCAAATCGGGTTCAGACTAAAAATAAATCACTTTTTTTTTGTTATTTTTTGTGGCCGAATTTCCTCGTCTGTGCCTTTTTTTTTGGAACCACAATTAAGTTCAGGTCACGACCAAAGTTATGGAATAAATTTTGGTCATGACCAGAGGTTCTACTATAGAGGACAAAATGCAAAGAAACGATTCCACACTCTAAGACAGGTGGAATAGGAAACCTAAGTAAATGTTTTATGCACCTGATAATTAGTTTACCTTTTGAACTGACATGTGCTGCGTGATGACCATGAATGACAAGCTTTTTCTCATTGCTGCAAGGAGCTATTAGAAGTATTAAAAGTTACTGCAGTTTATTTTGCCATGTCTTTGAATTATGTTCAGGCTGCATTATTTATTGCTCCTGCTGTTTGCTGTGTTTTGTTTTAATTCTGCATTTTTAAATGTTATTTATTAAGAACCTGGTGGTATTCAGAATAATAATTCATGAGAAGCACATTTTTATGAAACAGTAATGGTGACTAATTTCATTTATTTTAGTAGAAATTTCTTTGGATTCTGAATAACATCTATAAATTCCTGGGGGTGGGGCATCAGACTTATGGGGTTGAATTCACTTGGAGTGCCTTGAAGAATGACTTTCAAAGGATGACAGAATAGGGAAGAGTGATCTTATTGATTCTTTTGAATCTCTTAATAGCTTTTGATAGTATTAACCGCATGCCTTTTTGTAATGGCTGTATGGATTGGAAGTTAGACATGTAAAGGTTCTGCTTTTGCCTGATTCAAATGGCATCAATTTGGCTCCCAGGCAATTAAGCCGTGAAGTCTGCCAAGATCCATTCTGCCCACAGTGCCATTCAATATCTATATAGATGTAATTATTATTTATTTATTCTATTTCTATATCTTCCCACCTGAAATAGGTGACTCCGAGTCTGGAACAGTTATAAAATTACTACAGAAATGATTGGTATGAGGCTTAGAATAAAGTCATCGGTATTTTTCATGAACCAGTGACTTCCTATTTTTATTTCTTTTATTTCTTACCCGAGTTAAGAGAAGTTATTCAGATTCTGGATGAATTTATGATGCACAGGAGATAACTAAATTCAGCAGGCTGACCTGAATCTTGACAAGACTATAGAAAAGTTTGTTCTCTCTCTGAAAGACTAAGGGCATAGTGTGAGGATTCTCATGCAGCATTACTATTAGAGAAGACAGTTGTAACCTTTGTGGTAATGGAGTGTCTTCTGCTGCTGCCAGCTAGTTTCTTAGCCATGGTGATCCATATATTAGTAAATTCAAAAGGATTCTTATTATGTGTGGTGTTGCTCTTAGAAGCTGCAGTGTCACAGGTGGGAGCTAAGGTCAACTCCTGCTTTGCAGTAGCACTACTGGTTGTCACTTTGTTACTGAACTAAATTGAAAGCATCAATGACACGCGAAGCCTATTTCTATAACTCATAGGTATATGAGAACACCTTTCTATTTGCATTTCTTTTGGGTATCTGCATGCATATTAGGAACTGCAGTAATCTGAGAGAGAATAATTTTGATAAAAATGCCGAGGTGATAAGATTTCTTCTTTCTTCCACTGTGGCTGACACCAACCATTGGGAGCTTTATGCTTCAGCTTAAAGCCTATCTGTTCAACCAAGCCTTGGGTTAAAGTCATACATTTGTTACTACTGGTACTGGGTGTTTTTTGTTTGTTATATCATTGTACACTATAAGATTTTAATCTGTTTAATGTGGACAATTTTGGAGGGTTTTAAAAAAAATATTTTTCATTGTAACATCATGGCTTTGATATTGTTTTATTAATTAAAAGTTAGTTAAAAGTTGTAAAATAAATTTGAATATGTCGCTTAACAGAATAACAGAATTGGAAAGTCTTCTAGTCTAGCAGGAAATCCTAGTGCCATAAATGGTCCAGTCTCTTCTTAACAACATCAAGTGTTGGAGCACCACAACTTCTGAAGGCAAGCTGTTTTACTGATTAATTGTTTTAACGCAGGCATTTTTTTTTGTTATTCCTAGGTTGGTTCTCTCCTTAATTAGTTCCTAGTTTTTGTCCTGCCTTCAAGTGCTTGGAACTTGTTCTTGATTTTGGCTCTAACAAGTAGCAGATAGCAAGTCTATTTTATGGGAAAGATCTAAAGATACCTAGAATTTTAATATCCTACAAAAGGGCTTTAACACTATATCCTTCCATTTTATTGATCCCTTCTTAAGGAATGTTATTCTTGCAATTTATATGTGTCTTTTTCTTCTTCATTTGCAATTAAATGTTTATTTATTTATTAATTATTTATTATTGATTGATTGACTGATTGTTAGAGTTGAAAGGGACCCTGCAGGTCATCAAGTCCAACCCCCTGCCTGAGCAGGAAATCCTATAGTACCCCAGCCAAATGGCAGTCCTCTTAAAAATGTCCAGAGTTGGGGAGTTCACAGCCTCCGCAGGCAGGCTGTTCCACTGGTTGATCGCTCTGACTGTCAGGAAGTTCTTCCTTATTTCCAGGTTGAATCTCTCCTTGGTCAGCTTCCAGCTGTTGTTCCTTGCCCGGCCCTCTGGTGTCCTGGAGAATAGAGTGACCCCCCCCCTCTCTGTGGCAACACCTTAAATACATGTATACTGCTATCATGTCCCATCTGGCCCTCCTCCTCTCTAGGCTATCCATGCCGAGTTCCGGCAATCTTTCTTCGTAAGTCTTGGTTTCTAGTCCCCTAATCCTTTTGGTTGCTCTTTTCTGCACCTTCTACAGAATTTCAATGTCTCTTTTGAAGTGTGGTGACCAGAACTGAATGCAGTACTCCAGATGTGGTCTGACCAGGGCATAGTAGAGGGGTATTAATACTTCCCTTGTCTTGGAGTGTATTCCCCTGTTGATGCAGTTTAGGATTGTGTTGGCTTTTTTGGCCGCTGCTACACATTGTTGGCTCATGTTTAGTTGATTATCCACCAAGACTCTGAGGTCTCTTTCACAGTCGCTATTGCTAAGTGGGGTGTCTCCCAGACTGTATGCGTGTCTAGGTTTTTTTTTACCTAGGTGAAAGACTTTGCTCTTGTCGACATTGAACATTATTTTGTTAGTATGGGCTCACAGTGTTAGTCTGTCTAGGTCTTTCTGTATTTTGAGCCTGTCCTCTAGGGTGTTGGCTACCCCCGCCAGCTTGGTGTTGTCTGCAAATTTGATTAGTTCCCCTTCTATTCCCTCATCTAGGTCATTGATGAAAATGTTGAAGAGTACAGGGCCCAGGACAGAACCCTGGGGAACCCCACTGCCTGCCTTCTTCCGTGTAGATTTGGAGCCATTGAGGACATCTCATTGGGTGCAGTTGGTCAGCCAACTGTTTATCCATCTGCTTGTGTTGTAATCCAGTGATTTTCAACCTTTTTTGAGCCGCGGCACATTTTTTACATTTATAAAATCCTGGGGCACACCACCAACCAAAATGACACAAATAAATAAATAAATAAATAAATAAATAAATAAATAAATAAATAAATACATACATACATACATACATACATACATACATACATACATACATAAATAACCCCCTCATATATACAATCCCATGTAACATCCCCTTATAAATACCTGTACAGTCAATCATCAATCATCCCTCCTGAAATTTATACTACTGTCTCATTTCTGGGTACTTCTCCTGTCTTTCCCCCTTTTCTCTCTCATGTTTCTAATTTCTCTCTCTTCCTCCCTTTTTCCCTCATTTCTTTTCTCCCTCCCTTTCTCTCATTCCCTTTCTCTCTATCCTTTCTATCTCTCACTTGTTCTTTCTCTCCCTCCCTTTCTGTCTCTTTCCTTTCTCTCATTCCCTCTTTGTCTCCTGGGGCTGACTGTGGCTGCCCTCCACCCCCCACCGCGGAGGGAAAGCATTTGGCATCGGCACCGCCAACCCCCCCTCCAGGAGCAGCAAAAGCCTCAGCGACGGAGCCGAAAGGGAAACAGCGTGATCCGTCACTTAGGCTTTTGCTGCTCCTGGGGGGGCAGGATTTTCTCCTCCCCACCCCCCCGCCAGCCAAACATCGCTGAGGCTTTGGGCATCGGCGCCTTCCCTTCCACGAGCAGCAAAAGCCTCAGCGACGGAGCCGAAAGGGAAACGGCGCAATCCGTCACTTAGGCTTTTGCTGCTTCTGGAGGGGGGGGGGAGGATTTTCTCCTCCCCACCCCCCCCGGCAGCCAAACGTCGCTGAGGCTTTGGGCATCGGCGCCTTCCCTTCCACGAGCAGCAAAAGCCTCAGCGACGGAGCCGAAAGGGAAATGGCGTGCCCCATCGCTGAGGGTCTTGCTGCTCGTAGAGGGGTGGCGCTGATGCTCCCTCTCGCCGCCTCCATCTCCCCACGACCGCCTGGGGCCGCTGCAGCCGGCACGCTCCCGCTCCCACCGCCAGTGCCCTCCCGCCGGGCCCAAAGGACACTTGCCGCCGACGCCAGGAAACTCCAGCTGGGCGGGGCGCTGCCGGTGCCTCCGAGCTCCCACTCGCTCTCCTTTTTCCCGCCTTCCTTCTTTGGGGCCCAGCAGGAGAGCGCCAGAAACCGCGGCAACGGGCAGGAACCGGGGGACAGCTGCGAGTGGGAGCTCGGAGGCACCGGCAGCGCCCCGCCCAGCTGGAGCTTGGCGGCACACCTGACTGTGTCTCGCGGCACACTAGTGTGCCGCGGCACACCGGTTGGGAAACGCTGTTGTAATCTATCCCACTTTTTTCTAGTTTGTGGATTAGCAGACTGTGGTCAACTTTATTGAAAGCTTTGCTGAAGTCCAAGTACTGTATATGAGGTCTACTACGTTGCGTTGGTCTACTGATTTGGTTATGATGTTGAAAAATGATATGAGATTTGGCATGATTTGTTTCTGACAAACCCATATAGATATGGAGTTCCTCCAAAGGTTAGGGAGAAAGGATGAAGCAATATCTATTTTCAGAGTATTTACCTGGATTTGGATCTTCTGCATTACTTATGAATAAAAAAGCAAAGTCATATTTTCCAGCTATGATAATAAATAGGTTGTTCTGAGACAATTATGATGATTCATTCAGAAATAGTCACAGCCAAAACTGCATTATTAGAGGAAAGATTAGCAAGTACAATACCATAAGGTCTATATTGGTTTAACACAGAACACTACCAGAGCACTACTAGTCTATTTTGACTGGAATGGGAGAAAGCAAGAATATATCAATAGAATAGTGTATATTCTGCCCTCCCACTGGGATATTCAGGCTTCCATCTCCCCATTTCAAAAGAAAAAAAGGGAATTCCAAGTGTAATATGAGAAACTATAGTATAGAAACTGTTGTACTGATGATTTTAAAAAATGCAAAACCAAAATGTCTTTGCGTCGGAAACATAAAGTATTAGAAAACCATAAAATAAATGGTCTTTCACACAAACATCCAACATACTAATGGAAAACATTTTATTAAGTTTTTCTAAGAAATCTTAAACAATGTTCAGTTTAATGTATAAAGGAAATTTTGTATACTCAGTAACAAAAACAAATTTTGCACAAATACTACATGACAACAGTAGGTGAAGTGATAATGAGTAAGAAGAGTATGAATATGTGTTTTTAATGGCACCTTTATTCAGTTTCTTTTATTTAACAAGTTATCATACCTTTTATGTTTTGCTATATTGTGAGGTCTGTCTTTAAATTGCTATTTGATTACTTTAACTATTGCTACATACACAAACAAAAATGTCAATCTCAGTGGTTTCACATGTGCTTTAAGTACATTTTGAGTTATTTTTCTTTTATACCCAACTGAGCTCTGTCTTCTAAATATATTGTACTTCAGTTTCATAAATCCTCAGACCATAGAGAATTCTAAGCACATGGGCTGCATTAATGTATTTTCTGTGTAATTGCCAAACGCAATTACTACTATTATTATTTTGGTTCGTGATAGTCAGCCAGATGTTCAGACTGCATTTTTGTCCCTCTATCAAGTTCTTCCCAAGGACCTGGATAGGCAGGTATTAATGCTTTGTAGTTTTACAGGATGTTTTGTACTTTTAGAAGAATGGAACCTGTTCTGAATAAAGCTGCCTTTTGAAATTGACAGTAAATTTGTCAATGCCCATAGTGTTCAAATGGTGCTCCAAGTTGTTTTGGGATGCACCCAATTGGTACTACCTTTGCTTTCTTTTGCCATAGTTGTTCTGTTTGCTAGCCTTTATATTTTGTTTTCTTCTCCAGTTCTTTCTCTTCTCTTCTACTGTCTCCAGGTATTACCATGTCTACTGTCCTTACGTTTTTGCCTTTCTTATCAATGATTAAGTCTGGGGTATTATGTGGCAGGTGCTTGTCTGTTTGATGTTTAAAGTTCCAGAGCACTTAATTTAGCTTCTTCATTTTCTATTACTTTCTCTATTTTATGGTCCCATCAGTTCTTGGTGTACAAATGGTATTTCTTGCAGATCTTCCATTGCACCATTGTTGCTACTCCATCATGTCATTGTTTGTAGTCAGTCTGTGCAAATTTCTTGCAGCAGCTAAACAGATGGTCTACTGTTTCTTCAGCTTATTTGTAGAGGTGATATTTTCTGACAGTTATTGTCTTCTAAATTCTGAATTTGTGTGTATTATTTTTATCATTTTGTGAAATTCATCTCTCCATTCCTCCTTCCTGCCTTCCTTCCATCCTGCCTTCCTTCCTACCTGCCCCCTGCCTGCCCATCTCATTGCTATATTATTGCCCTAAAAAGAATAAATTAAAAACAAAAATATTAGATTCATCAGCAAAGAGAAAAAAATAAAAATTTCCAAAACCATAGGAAATACAATAAATCTAGTTTAATCAGGAGGCAAATTAATGACACAATAAGCTTAAAAACAAACAAAAAATTACACTTTCCTCTTTTAGAGGAAAGGGAACACCGAACATGACGATGGCACAAAAATAATACATATGTTTCTTTTCACATAAGGCTATTTTTGAAATGAACTTCCTGAGCAATGCATATTTTTTGGCTACTTCATTATTTTCTTTTCCATACATTAATATCTGCAATAAAAGTGTTGTCAGGTGAGAATCTGAGATATGCAGATGTTTAACAAAATGTCAGTTTTTTAAAAAAATCTTTAGATGTTTTATGATTCTGTTCATTCAGAGTTTATGGTTCTTTTCTGGATTTTCTTAGATTCATTTTCAGAAAGTCATGATATAAAATGTGGTTGGATTTGGGTTTTGTAGTGTGAAAAAATGTGTTTGGTTCCTCCTTTGATTATTGTTATTCAAATAAACTTTAGCTTTAACTGCACTAATTAAGAATCTGTAAACTCACCCAGAATCGATGATTTCTTAATTAGTTGTCTAATTAGGAAAAGCCCACAATGGAAATTGTCCTCAGTTTCAAGAAGGCTAAGTTTTTATTTATCTGAGGAACTTTTAAAAAATAAACTGTGTACTAATGTAGTTTTGGTTAACATGGTACTGCAAGCCTTTCCTGTCTCTGCACTTTTCAATTGAGTTAATTTCAATTCCTAACTAGCAGGGCCATAGCATGCCAAACAGCTGGGAGGGGAGAGACAGCCAAGCCCAGGAAAGTTGGATTAGCATTTTTTTTTGTTAATCCTGAAGGAAAGTCGACTCAATCCATAAATCTGATTGAATTGCCTTCATATTGAATCTCTGAATTGTGTCTCTCGATACTCTTGATATCAGTTGGCTGCTCATCTATGTTTCAGGTTAATGGAATGCATTTCCAGGTATGTTGGTACCTGACTGTAGCGGAAATGGTGTAATGAATAAATGAATAAATAAATAATTTATAAACTATAGAGGGCTTCAACTATGGGATACATAATAGATTAGGTACAATCTATACCTACACTGTCTTGTATCTACTTTCATGATTACTATTCTTAGTCATTAATCTCTGTTGTGATCTGCTATCAAATGTTTACAAGGTGACCTGTCTTGCAAAATACCCCCCACCACCAGCACCACATCTTTTCTAGCAAAATGTCTTCATTCAGTGCCATCAGGTTAGTTAAACATGCCCTCTTCTGCCTGAATCTGTTCAGCGGTTTACACTATTCTGTCAGTTTCTTTTTTTTAATGTAATTTATAACTGTAACAGATATGATTGTTTTTATTTAACCAAATATTTGACCTTATTTTCATGTCTTTAAAATGTATGCCTGAATTGGCTTTCATGGTGTGATAAGACTAGCTTGCAGAAAACTGAATGATTTCTGAGTGGTTTCACATACACAAGCAGAAATGTTTAAAAGAAATTGCTACAAAATTATGAGCAATGGCATGATCAATCTTATAGCACTTTCCTCCCATAAAAATGTAACAAACGTCCACTATGTTAATGGAGAAACTAATCAATTATAATTCCTGGGCTAATTCACAAAACATTTGCTGAATCTAACAATCATTTGACATACAGAGTAAGGAAATTTTCGATGAGGGGAGAAGAATGTATTTCATTCAGAAGTCCTTAGAGATGGCTTCTGAGATTCCTCTACACAGCATATTGACTGATTGAATGTATAGTACAGTACTTTCCTGAATCCATTTGAAATGAAAATAAAAGTATATATAGTGATCCTAAGTAGCCCAAACTAAGGCACCATGGGTGGAATTGACAAGCTTTTAATTCTGTTTTTCAGACAGGACTAACTGGCTGTGTAATATTCAACATTTCAGTATACTGTATTGCTTTATTTATTTTGCTTCGGAACAAAGGATTTTCTTATATACACTGCTCAAAAAAATAAAGGGAACACTTAAACAGCACAATATAACTCCAAGTAAATCAAACTTCTGAAAAATCAAACTGTCCACTTGATCGACAATCAATTTCACATGCTGTTGTGCACATGCAACTTTGTACAGAATGAAGTATTCAATGAGAATATTTCATTCATTCAGATCTAGGATGTGTCATTTGAGTGTTCCCTTTATTTTTTTGAGCAGTATATAAGGGACTAAAGTAGAATGTTGGATCAGGACACTTTTTCTCATTTAATTTCTTACCATAAAATATTTCCATGTTAGAAATATTCTGGGTTACAGCATTCTCTAATGGCCTTTCCTTAAAAACAAGGTGGTTTTGGGGTGGTTTTTGGGACTCGTAGGGCTATAGAAGTGGTGCATTACTGATAATAGATAGGGCAAAAGGTTTGATTGGTTGAAAGAATATTGAAGCAAAAAACCCCATCAGCTTTGTAGTCAATTAAGACAGCCATTTTGTACATTATTTGGCCAAACCCCCTGAAAAATGTAGTTATTCATCCAAATGTTGGAAGCACAATGTTAGGATTCAGTAAGAATCTAGGATAGCTCATCAGGCCCTTAGGCTATCAGTTGCTTTTCTCTGCAGAAGTTCAGAAAAAAGTGACCTTCTTGAGCTTATCAAACAAAAAGTAAGTTTAGATGGTTAGGGAATCTAAACATACAGCAGCCATATACT
>NW_027248783.1:0-13181 GCF_031021105.1 Erythrolamprus reginae | reverse complement strand
TACCAATTAAGGAGAACTGTTAGTGGACATGTGGCCTGGTATGCTGAACCACTAGTGATGAGTGACTGGCCATGCCCATGAACTGATGCCCTGGTCGCTGCTTGTTTGCCCTGTCTCACTCTGCAGCTTGCCTGCCTGAAGCACTGCACCCCTGATCTGTCTGCCAGATAAGTCTGCAAAGTCACAGTCTAGCTAGATGCCCCTGCCCACCCCCACTGTCCCAGCCTGCCTTCCCTACTCCATTATCCATGGACTATATCTGGGGGGGAACGCAGTGGGGTTGAGAAAATGGAATTCCACCCCAGAGCACCCAATTTGCACTGAAAGATGTTGAAAGAAAATGCATGGCGTTCTGTATAAGCCACGCCCACAGTGTGGTAGTAAAGATTTTGGTAGCTCTTCACTGCCTGCAGCCCTGGCATGCTTGTCTGCCTTCCACATGGTCTTCCATGGCCAGCTTGCAAAGGCAGGCAAGCAGACGGCTGTGTGGAAGGCAAGCATGTTTATTTTTTTATTTTTTATTTATTAATTGGATTTCTCTGCCGCCTCTCTCTGAAGACTCAGGGCGGCTTACAACATACAAAAATAATAAGTTACAATGAAAATCAATCCAAATAAATTAAAAATTGCATAACTATTTAAAATTCCAAGCTATATTAAAATCAATCGCACCTCCTCATACAATAATTCATTGGCCAGGGGCTAAGGTATAATCAGCCCAAGCTTAGGGACATAAATGAGCCTTAAGATTCTTATGAAAGGCAAGGAGGGTGGGGGCAGTACAGATATCTGGGAGGCTCTTTCCCTAGGCCCCGCTAAGTGACATTGTCTAGTTGATGGGACCTGGAGAAGACCGACCACTATGAGATTCATGCAGCAGGAGGTGACCCCCAAGTAATCTGGTCCGATGCCATGTAGGGATTTATAGGTCATTACCAACACTTTGAATTGTGTCTGGAAACCAATCAGCAGCCAGTGCTGGGGAAACATGGGCATGACTTGGAAGGCCCATGACTGCTCACGCGGCCACATTCTGCATGGTTTGCAGTTTCCGAACACTCTTCAAAGGTAGCCCCACATAGAGAGCATTGCAGTAATTGAACCTCGTGGTGATAAGGGCATGAGTGACTATGAGCAAAGACTCCCTGTCCAAATAGGGTCGCCACTGGTGCACCAGGTGAACCTGGGCAAACACCTCCCTCGCCAAAACCACAGCCGATAGATGATGTTCCAAGGTCAGCTATGGATTGAGGAAGATGCCAAGTTGCAGACCCTCTCTGAAGGGGTCAAAAGCTCCAGGATGGACAGATGGAAGTGTCCTTGGGAGGCAGAACCCACAGCCACTCAGTCTCGTCAGGGTCGACCCTAACATCCAGACTCTAACAGCCTCCAGACACCAGCACATCACTTCCACTGCTTAACTGACTGGACATGTATAGCTGAGTATCATCAGCATACTGATGGTAACTCACCCTGTGCCCTCAGATGATCTCACCCAGCGGTTTCATATAGATATTAAACAGCAGGGGGGAAGAGGACTGACCCCTGAGGAACCCCACAAGGGAGGGATCTAGGAGTCGACCTCTGATCTCCTGCTAACACCAACTGTGACCGACCAGAGAGATAGGAGAACCACCATAAAACAGTGCCTCCCACTCCCAACCCCTCCAGCTGGTGCAAAAGGATACCATGGTCAATGATATCAAAAGCTGCTGAGAAGTCAAGAAGCACCAGGATAGAGGATAAACCCCTATCCCAGGCCTGCCAAAGATCATCCATTAGTGTGACCAAAGCAGTTTCCGTGCTGTAGGCAGGCTTGAATCCTGACTGTTGAGCGCCCAGATAATGTTGGGGCTGGCCGGCCATAGGGAAGAGAGATATCAGCCTTTCAGCAGTTTCCCATACCTGCTTGCCTTCCGAGGTCAGTGTCCATCCTGGCTTGACCAATGGGTGGGTGGCTGGTCCTTGGTAGAGCTGCAACTGCTGCTATGAAACTGAGAGGGGCGGCATCAGTGCTCCAGGACAGCAAGTGGATGTTCCATGGCTGCTGCACATGCACACCATATGTGCAGCCCCGGGACATCCGCTTGCTGTCTTGGAGTGCTGCCACCACCCCTCTCAGCTCCAGAACAGCACCTGCAGCTCCACCAAGGGGCACCCACTCTACCAAGCATGGCAGGGCCGCAACCTGTAGGAAGGGAGTAGGGAAGGCAGGCTTACCAAATACACCAGGCAGAGAATCTAGAAGGTAAGTCTGATGCTGGTGCGGTGGTGGTGAGGAAGACCCTCTGCACTCATCCGTGGAGCCACTTTAAAGGGACATGGCAAGGCTCATTCAAGTTTTGGGCCTGGTGCGCTCGGCTTCTGTGGGGCTTTTGGGCACTTGCTGGCTGCTTGCCTTGTCCTCCGCCTTGGGTCCCACTCCCCACATCCAGCCCATGAGAGGAGACAAGCCACTGCTGGGCAGCCTGCTTTCCCAGAGCACTTTCTTCCTTCTCCCTCCACTGAGAGAAAGAAAGAGAGAGAGAGAGAGAGAGAGAAAGGGAGAAAAGAAGGACAGATAAGAAAGAGAAAGAAAAAGAGAAAGAAAGGAAAAGAGAAGGGAAAGAAGAACGAAGGAAGGAAGGAAGGAAGGAAAGAAGGAAGGAAGGAAGGAAGGAAGGAAGGAAGGATGGAAGGAAGAAGGAAGGAAGGAAGGAAGGAAGGAAGGAAGGATGGAAGGAATTGAACTTATGACCACAATTGAGCCCAAAATTTTGGTTGCTAAGCAAGAGTATTGTTAAGTGAGTTTCATTACTATTTTACAAGTTGGCCATGCCCACCTGGTCACATGACTACCAAGCCACACTCTCAGAACTGGTAGGGAAAATTTTTAGATTTCACCGCTGCTTTACATTACAAGCATGTAATCAACATAGTTAACTTCTTGGATTCTTATTTTCTATGCAATAATTTTTCATAAAGTTCACTGTTGTTTGATGTTACAGTATTTGTCAACTCCAGTTTCTTGCTTTGGAATGCAGCAGTAGATAGTTTAAAACAATTAATTATATACATAGGCAAATTTTTGCAGATTCTTAACTTCTTTCCTGATAATACATTTTCACTCAGTTCTTTTTTTCTATGTAATGGTGGTAATTTTGGTTGTTAGACTTCACAATCAAACTTGAGTTCTTATTTTATTTTATTTATTTATTTTCTATTTCTTAGAAGAATGATGATATTACTGTAATTTAGTTTGACAGTTACTTACTATTTTAGTCATTACTGGTTTTTTTGGATTCCTTTATTTGTATACTGCAAGTAAAAATTTCCCGCTAATGCTTTCAGGTGTGTGCAAAAGCTTCTTGAGGCATCATGAAATTGTAGGTTTAACGTTTTTATTGAATTATAAAATATTATAAGATACAAAATACAAAAGGCATCCATAAAATTTTAGAACTCAGTACTACTATGATTCTCCAGCTGAACTGCAACATCAAGCATATGCTGGGATGTTTAGTCTTTAAGATGTGATACCATAAAACATAATTTACTTGGGGGAAATTTTCTTTTTGCTAGATAGTTTTTAAGTTGTTTAGGAGTCTAGAAACTCGGTTTTGCAGCAATTCTTCTCAGCCCCAAGAAGCTTATTATCAACAAGTCTCTCTCAGTCTCTCTCTTCTGTGTCTCTTCTCTCTCTCTTTCCCTCCCTCTCTATCTCTCTGTCTATCTCTTTTCCTCCATCTCGTCTCTCTCCCTCTCTGTCTTTCTGTCTGTCTCTATCTATCTCTATCACTATATCAATTTTCTTTCCTTCCTTCCTTCTTTCTTTCTTTCTTTTTTCTGGAGATGGGGAAGACTTGAGAGAACCGAAATGGCCCCGTGTTTGGTCTCCTGGAGTGTCCATACTCCCTATGTTCAGCTGAAGAGAAGGGGGCGACAGTTGGGGAGGGCAAAGTAGGCAGGTTAGCCTCATGGACCTGCACAGGCTGAATTAATGGCTTTGGTGGCCATATCTGGCCCATGGGCCATAGTTTGAGAACCCCTAATGTACATATTTGTTAATGTTCTTGAGAAATTTACCAGAGTTTAGAAAAAAATCAGCTGCAAACATAAGTTTTGAATTTAAGGACCTTTCTTCAGTTCCAATGAGGGCAATATTCTCTTGGATTTAAAAATACCCCAGATTCTTATAAATAAATTGAAACCCATTAGACAAAGAGAATTCCATATTTGACAATATGGAATTACTATACTACAGACCTTATGTTTTCTTTTAAACTATATGATATTTATTAGTAGTTTTGATTAAAGTATATTAAGATCACTTTTTGTCCTTGCAAAAATCTGAGGCTCTACTATAGATATGATGAAAACAGATCAATATAAAAATGAAGACTTCTATATATTTGCAATATTCTTCAATAATGCAGGTGGGTGCAAGAAAGCCAGCTGAAGTATGCCATTTGTATTTTTAAAACAGAGGAAATAGATTGGCAAAACAAAGTAAAGCAAGATACAAACTTATTTACTTAATAGACACTATATATTTTCAGCGCTGAGACTAATTTATAAATGTAACAGGGGAATTTCAAAGATTACTTCCTAATATGAGTTTCAGGAAAGTGAATGTGAATAAATATAAATATTTCACAAATATTCAGTTCAAAAGCATGATCCAATCCAGTAATGGTACTCTTTTATATAGATGAGGAAATCTGTAAATGCAATTTTTCAATTAAATATTATTTTCCTTTTTCCTTTTTTTAAACTAGTATTTCCGTTACTACACTTTATCTTTCAATATCATATTAACCAGCACTACAGATCAGGTTTGAATTACGAATGGTTATAGTTTAATACGTTTAGAAGGAAACAAATTGCAGAATGCTATCTAATTGATAGTGGAATAATTTTGTGCATTCACAATTAATGAGGTATCTAAAAAATTCAGCAATTTAACAATATTTGTATTTATACAGAGTAAGTGTGTATAGCTTCCCTAGAACCTGGTTTGATATGCATTAAATCTGCACTGCTATACATTTGATTAATTTGAAATTATGCAGTTTGGTTTGCTTGCCTTTTTAAATATATTACTATATAGAATGAAAGTTGTTCTAAAAGTATAGCATTCTTTAGCCTTTTTTTGGGGGGGGGAGAGACTTTAACAAAGATCTTTTAACTTCAGAATATAGTTGCAGCTGTAGGAATAAGCATGCAAACCATGTTTTATTGTTTTTTTAAATAACTTACTATGAAAGCACTATTCTAAAGATATAGATCTTTCTGTATTAAAGAAGCAAGTTTGGAGCATTCGTTCACAAAAATGAAGTCTAATAAATATACTCATTTAATTAACCCTTTTCTTTTTGAGGACATCAAAGTGTACTCTTTTGTAATAACCATTTCACAAATTTGCTTTTTGAAAAAAAGTTTACTGCATGCTCTCCAGACCTTTGACAGGGATGATGCTTGTTTTTATATGATATTAACAAGCTGTCCACAATACAGACATTAGGCATTTTCTGAAAATCTAGTAACATGTCTTGTATTATAAAGAAAGAATTGAAATTATGCATGGTCATCACATTGCTTCCCATCCAATTTAAATCTATCAGGTGGTATACTAACTAAAAGTAAAAAAGAAACATTACAAATGTTCATTTGCATAAATTCTAAGCTGATATATAAATGTGGTATCAAAATTAAGAAAATTATTTATTTATTTATTAGATTTGTATGCCGCTCCTTTCCGTAGACTTTATACTTATTATTATATTACAACTAAGAGAATTGGGTTAGTGAAGCTTGTTGTTTTACCTAGGTTACAACAGGCCCCTATATTTTCCTCTGGCACATTTTGAAAATAATGTAAACTATGTAATGTAAACTAATGTAAACCATAAACTATTTGGCTTAACAGTACTTGTGGTTAGGTATAATAGCAGTAGCAATAGCACTTAGATTTATATATCACTAGTAGCTAGATACCCATGCTTCCCGATGAAACTGAACTCCTTAGCATAGAGTAGAATGTCTAAACTCCCAGCCCATGGGCCAGATAAGTTACATGCTGGACATGCCCACTGGCAGTTGGAACAGAGGTGTTTTTTAAAAAAACATTTATTTATAATGTCCTTTTAACAAAGGGCAGAACAACATGTTAGCAATAGCACTTTTTTAACAGAGCCAGCATATTGCCCCCACAATCCTGGTCCTCATTTTACCCACCTTGGAAGGATGGAAGGATGAGTCAACCTTGAGTAGGTGATGAGATTTGAACCGCTGACCTGCAGATCTAGCAGTCAGCTTTAGTGGCCTGCAGTACTACACTCTACCCACTGTGCCACCTCGGCTCATAGTTCTTTTCTGGTGGGGAGAGTGAGTCAAACCTCTAACTCCTTAGCATCAGAATGTATTAATAATAATATAAAGAATAAGGAATAAGTAATGATCTGATGGTCAGTTCGAAAAATCCTTTCTTAATGAGCATCTAGAAGCCAAGAGGAACATACCAGCCAAGTTTCTAGGCTTTACGGTTCTGGAGATTTCATGATGCATGAGTGGCATTTGGTGCTTTTTTATTTTTATTTTTCATTTTTTCAATTTACATATCAATAAATATTTTAATAGTACTGTTTAATATCTTTCATGCAGTTATTCACATTTATTTCTAACATCTTTATTTCTCTGTTCTAACCAATTATACAACTTATTCTACACCTCATAAAATTCTGTTTCTTCCTTGCCTTTTGTTGCTAATGTGAGCTTATACATCTCTGCACATTCCTGTATATTATGTATAATCCTTTCATTGCTTGGTGTATTTCCAAAATTGAATAAACACAATTGTTGCTGTTATTACTACGTGTAAAATGATGTATTGGAGTTGTTTCTTTATCTTTTGGTTAATTATTCCTAATACGAATAGTTCAAGTTTAAATTCTGTTTATTCTCCTATTATCTCCTGTAGCCATGTCTTTATCTGTTCCCAATATTTCTTCACTTTGGGGCATTGCCACCATATGTGATAAAAAGTTCAGTTTTACTTTCACATTTCCAGCAATCCAGTTTCATATTTATATACATTTTTGCCAATCTTGCCGGCTAAAATGCCACCTATAAAGCATTTTATAAAGATTTTCTTTAAATGCAATTGATAATGTTAATTTACAGTTCTTTCCCATTCCTCTAAATTTATGGCCTATATTTTGTGTCCGTGCAATCATCAAACCTTTCACAATTTCCTCTTCCATTTCTTTTTCCAATAAGTCTTTATATAATTTTGTTATAAATTTTTGGCTTATATATATATAGATTTCACAGAGTTTTACAGCCCTCTCTCTGTAAACCATTGAGTCAGTATATTGCCCCCAACAATCTGGGTCCTCATTTTACCAGCCTTGGAAGGATGAAAAGCTTGAGCCGGTCAGAATCAAACTCCTGCAGTGAGGAGTGATTTAGCCTGCAATATTACATTCAAACAACTGCACCATCATGGAACTTTCAGACAACGATTACTAGGGCACCTCTACCAGTGATGGATTCCTAAGGGTATGGTCACGTATGCAGAACTGGTAGAAAAAAATTGGTCAGGTACACAGAACTGGTAGAAAAATTTTGAATTTTTTTCTTTTTTTCCCTTTTGGCTTTGGGTATGTTTTTCCTATCACAGCAAATGAGGTTAAATGTGTATAATTTTAGAAGAGCTGTGCGTGTGTTTGTGTATGTACATACACAGTTTATATAGTAGATAATGTATATTTTTGTGTGCCTGTGTGTAATATATATGTACATATATGGCATATATAGATAGAATTAAATAGTATATTTTGGATGTTCGGTAATAGTAAATAGATAGGGAAATTGCATCTCTTTGAGGCAAGGAGAGGCCAGGCATCCTAACCCTAACCAAACCGTTGACATGAGTGATGTCAAGTTGGCCACTTTTAAGCCAGTCACATGACCTTTAAGCCATCCCCGGTCACATGATTGTCAAGCCACTCCTACCTGGTCACATGGCTGACAAGCCACACCCACAAATAAGCCACGCCCACAGTGTAGTAGTAAAAAGGTTTGGAGCTCTTCATTGACCTACACCACAACTTGTACCAGCCTCTTCTGCAGAATCACATACTTAACTATTGTACCTTACAAATAGACCTTGATGTACAATCATATGTTTAGAAACTATTTCAAATTACAACAGCACTCATTTTCCACACTTATGACCATTGCAGAATTCCATGATCCTCTGATCAAAATTTGGATGATTGGCAACTGGCTTGCATTTATGACAGTTACAGTATGCCAGTGTCACGTAATCACCTTTTGTGACCTTGTGACAAGGAAAGTCAATGGAGAAGATAGATTTACTTAACAACTGTGTTGCTAACAACTGCAGTGATTCAGTTAACAATTGTGGTAAGAAAAGCCGTAAAATGGGGCAAAATTCATTTAATATCTGTCTTGCTTAGCAATGAAAATTTTGCACTCCATTGTAATTGTAAGTTGAGAAGTACTCATATAATGCTATTACCAAAATGAATATATTAATTTCTTGTGTATTTGGTCAGTATTAGTCATGGTCATCAGCCAATGATGAGATTAAATTGAGTCAGTGATATAGAAGAGGGCCTGATTATCTGTGGTGGCCCATTAACATATTCTCAAGGTTACCATCAATGGCAATAGCGAAGAAGCCAGATAGAATAAATATTCTAATTCTGGTTTCCTCTTCTTGAAGAAATTTATTTATTTATTTATTTGTTTGTTTGTTTGATTGTTTGTTCGTTTGTTTATTCAATTTTTATGCCGCCCTTCTCCTTAGACTCAGGGTAGCTTACAACATGTTAGCAATAGCACTTTTTAACAGAGCCAGCATATTGCCCCCACAATCCGGGTCTTCATTTTACCCACCTCGGAAGAATGGAAGGCTGAATCAAGCTTATGGCTTTATAAACTCTGCAGAGTTACACACCATGGCCCGACAGAAGTCACAACTTCCCAGACACTTAATCTTTATGTCAAGCTTGACCAAGACTGGTGAAGACTCGCAGACAAGTGTTGGTTAGATTACACATAGTCATAAAGTAAATGCCATTGCTTCGTATGGAGCAGTTTTTGGTTGAAACCAGAAATAAACATCGGTTTCTATTAAAAAAAACCTGTAACTGACAGTTGCAGAGCCACATGACACTACAAATGGCCATAAATGCGGGCCAGTTTTCAAGCATCCAAAGTGCAATCATGTGACCACCAGGGAATATGAGTCATAAATAGCTTTCTCAAGATCTCTTATAACTTGGAAGTCACTAAGCAATCAATCATAAGTTGAGGCTTACCTGAGTATATTGATGAACAATATTTTTTAAAAAAACAGTAAGCAACCCTATATTAAAATATTTATATCTTGAAAAATTAAATTATGTAATACATATTAGACATACACTCAAAATGTAGAGTTGACAATTTATTTATTTATTAATTTATTTGTGTATTTATTTAATAAATAATAAATAAATAAATCCAATAAATTTATTTATTGGATTTGTATGCTGCCTCTCTCAGAAGACTCAGGGTGGCTCACAACATAATAAAAAATAGTATACAATATCAAAAACTTAAAATCCAATTAATATAACTCTAAAAACTCTAAAATATAACTCTAAAAACCCCAGAACATTAAAAATCATTCATTCACATTCAGACAAGCATGCATCACATTTGTCAGCTGGACGCTAGGGCCTAGTGACCCCAAGCCTGGCAACATACATGGGGTTCAAGTTCTTACGGAAGGTGAGGAGGGTGGGAGCAGTACGAATCTCTGGGGGGAGCTGATTCTAGAGGCCTAGAGCCCCCACAGAGAAGGCTCCTTCCCTGGGCCCCGCCAAATGACATTGTCTAGTTGACAGGACCTGGAGAAGGCCAACTCTGTGGTACCTGACCAGTCACTGGGACTCATACAGCAGGAGGAGGTCCTGCAAGTAATCTGGTCCGATGCCATGTAGGGATTTATAAGTCATTAACAACAGTTTGAATTATATCCAGAAACTAATCAGCAGCCAGTGCAGTCCACAGAGAGCTGGGGAAACATGGACATGCCTTGGAAAGCCCATGACTGCTCTCATGGCCGCATTCTGCACGATTTGCAGTTTCTGAACACTCTTCAAAGGTAGCCCCATGTAGAGAGCATTGCAGTAGTCGAACCTCGAGGTGATAAGGGCATGAGTGACTGTGAGTAGATGCTCCCTGTCCAAATAGGGCAGCAGACTAGATGGACCATGAGGTCTTTTTCTGCCGTCAGACTTCTATGTTTCTATGTTTCTGGTGCACCAGGCAAACCTGGGCAAACTCCCCCCTTGCCACAGCTGAAAGATGATGTTTTAAAATCAGTTGTGGGTCAAGGAGGACGCCCAAGTTGCAGACCCTCTCTGAGGGGGGCAAATGTTTCCACCCCGAGTGATGGACGGATGGATGGAAATCTCCTTAGGTGGCAGAACTCACAGCCACTTCATCTTATAGGAGTTGAGTCTGAGCCTGTTAACACCCATCCAGGCCCTAACAGCCTCCAGACGCAGGCACATTACTTCCACTGCCACCATTCCACTGGAATGGACACCGGAAATACTGACTGTTGACATTTCCAAAAGCAGTATCTTTTTAAATGTTGTAATGGCTCGAACATTGATAGAGCAGGGAGGAGTGGAGGGAAAAGCCCAATTGATTGCTTTTTCCTGACATCTCTATTATATATCTTATAGAAGGAGATATATTATATATCTGTTCCTCCCTGCTGTTTACTATCTACATGAAACCACTGGGTGAGATCATCTGATGACATTGGGTGAGTTACCAACAGTATGCAGATAACACCCAACTGTACATCTCCACCCCGTGTTGATTCAGTAATGCAGTGGAGGTGATGAGCTGGTGCCTGGAGCATGTAAGGATCTGGATGGGTGTTAACAGGCTCAAGCTCAACCCTGATAAGATGGAGAGTCTGTGGGTTTTGCCTCCCAGGGACAATTCCACCTGTCCTTCCATTACCGGGGGGAGGGAGGTACTTCTATCCCATTCAGAGAGGGTCCACAACTTGGGAGTCCTCCTTGATCCACAGCTGAGCCTTGAACAATATCTCTCAGCGGTTACAAGGGGGGGTGTTTGCACAGGTCCACCTGGTGCACCCAGGGCCGCCGATGGACGGGTATTACTGGGAGCCCCGTACCGGGCCCGGTGAAATTGACCAATTAGAGGGCCCGTAGTCATCAGCTCCTTGCACATGTGCAGACTGTCACCTCAGAAAAAAGACAGGGCCCTTTTGCGCATGTGCAAGAAGCTGCAAATTTGGCGGCAGAAGGCCGGGGCCCCTAATTGTTCAAAAAGTTGTGAGAAGAGGAAGCTGAGCTTCCTTCTTAGCAACTGCAGCGCCCCGCCTGGCTGGAGCTTCCCTGGCGGCTGCAGCATGTGAGCTTTGGGGCTGGTGGGAGGGTAGCGGCAGCGGCGGGAGGGGCGGCGCGCAGCGGGGAGGGTGATGGCGGTGGCAGCGACAGCCACAGCGGGTAGTAAGCCCCTCTCCCCCCTCTCTCTTTCTCTCAGCCGCACGCCCTTTTCCATGGGCACGCAGTCCCCATCCCCCGGCAGCAGAAGGGAAGAGAGCTGCGGCCGCCCCTGCCTCCCCACGGTGCCTCTGGCCCCCTCAGCCTTTCCGTGCTGCCCACCGCCCGCCCGATCTGCCCCCTCTGCTCCTCCGCCACCTCCTGCCTTTCAGCGCAGCTCCTCCCGCACCCGGAACGCACGCCCTGCCCGCCTCACCTTTGCCGAGAGCACTTTCGTCCCGGGCTCTCAGCAAGGGGGTTGTAGGAGAGGCGGGGCCGGCGGCAAAGGTGATATTCAATGTCGGGGGCGCACGGGCGCTTGCACGCGCTCCCTATCACCCTGCTAGCCCACTTGGAATATTCAAAATAAGAAAAACCTTCGCCGGCAAAGTTTTTTCTTATTTTGAATATTCCGAGTGGGCTAGGAAGAGAAGGGGGAGAAAGTAGAAAGGAGGATGGGGACCAAGAAACGAGGAGGAAGAAGAGGCGCGTTATCCTTCCGAAGGGCCGAGGAAAGACCGGAGCACGCAGCCTAGCGGGGGCTTCTCTCCGCTCCGCCAGCGCCTCCATACCTCTGAGTTCCTCAGGCTGCTTGCGGACAGGCTGGCCTCCTCGCGTGGAGCCAGCCAGGCTGACGTCAACGCGTAGGGCTGGTCTTGCCCAGCCGTGGGGCGGAGGGGGGGATAAAACTTGGGGGGGGAGATTTTACAAGGAAGCGCGGGCGGGAAGGGGCGCGCGCAAGGCGGAGATGCCGCTCTCCAGCGGCTGGGGAAAAAAACAGGGCAGGGGGTGGCAGCCACGGCGCCCTATGTCAGGTGGTGGTGGGGACGGGGACATGGATAAGGAAAAATGGGGCAATGGACCCGGGTTGGGGGGGGCAATTGAGTGGGGAGAAGGAGAAGGACGATGCGGCCTATAAGGGAAGAAGGATGGGATGATGATGGGAAGAGTGAGATGCTTTGCAATGATTTTTGCCTCTTTTTAAATTTTTATTTCCCCTCCAGGAGAGAGGGGGGGGATCTGGCTGGGGATGATGGGAGTTTCCAGCTTAAGTAATGTGCAGAGTGCCAAGGGAGAGACCAGGCTGGGGAGGATGGGAGTTCTATCCCAGACTCTTAGAGAAAGAGGCGTCCTTGATGCTCTGGATGTTTAGTGGTTTTCTTGCGCAACAAACCCTGAGCTACAAATATCCTCTTCTGCATTGGAGAGTTTCCCCAATATGCCCCCCTCCCCAGGGATGATGGGAGTTTTAGTCCAGGGCATCTAAAGTAGGCAAAGGCAGTCGCTGAGGTTTGGTTGTTTTCAGGGTGATGGAAATAATAATAATAATAACAATAATAATCTCAGGGCTGACAAAGGAGAGAAATAAGAGAGGGAAAGAGAGGTGTGTTTGGTCGAGTGTAAGGACTCTCCTCCAAGAAGGGGTAGGTGGGTCAGGAATTGGCTCAGGTCCATCTCCCCCCACTCCCACTCACTCACACACACACACACATATACAAACACACACCCTGCAAAGCAGTCAACGTTAATCATTCAAACTTATTTTCTCTGCCAGCTGAACTGCTTATATTTGCTGGATTGCTCTGTTAAGAAAAAAAA
>NW_027248782.1:0-13385 GCF_031021105.1 Erythrolamprus reginae | reverse complement strand
TTCTTGACAGTTTGTATGTCACTCAAATTGTTTCTTCCATTTTTGATTCCTATCTGTCACCATCATTGGATGCAAACCTTTTGTCTTTGTTTTTGTCTTTGCAAAAATTAATCATGGCACGAAAGTGTTTATTTTTTGTTTCCCATATTAGGAGTCATCAACCCTTTCCTGGATTTTTGCAAGAAGGAAACAATGTAGCAGACGCTGCAGCTTCAGCAGCAACTGCCTCCGTCTCTCTCATGGCTGTTGTTTCAGCCCCGACTCCTTGGGAAAGTCATTCTTATTTTCACCAGAATAAAAAGGCACTCATGAAACAATTTGGCATAACAGCAAATGAAGCATCTGCTATTATTCAGCAATGTCCCACCTGTAGCCAACAAGCGAACGCCATACCTATGGGGGTCAACCCTAGAGATACGGAATGCTGCCAGATTTGGCAAATGGATGTAACGCAATATCCTCCCTTCGCTTCTTGGAAATATCTTCATGTTTCCATTGATACATACTCAGGCTACATTATGGCTACTCCACAAAGAGGTGAAGCCACAAGATATGTTATAAATCACTGTATTCGCACCTTTGCATCGTTGGGACGTCCAAAAGAACTGAAAACTGATAATGCACCTGCTTACACAAGTGCGGCCTTTGCTGCCTTCTGTAACCAGTGGGACATTGTGCATAAATTTGGGATTCCTTACAACAGCCAGGGCCAATCTCTCGCAGAGAGGGCTCATTTAACGCTAAAACGTGCCCTGGACAGATACGATCAGATGAAGGGGAAAACTGCCCCTAACCTCCCAGCGGTGCAAAACACTCTTAATCTTTGTTTATATACTTTAAACTTTCTTAATCTAACTGGCACTCCTTCATCCTCTGCTGCGACTCGTCATTTTTCCACAGTTCCAGTTTCCTCCCCCAGGCCTTTGGTCTACTATCGTCAGCTACCGGATCTCACTTGGAGAGGCCCAGCAGATCTTATCACCTGGGGACGAGGCTACGCTGCAGTGCAGCTTGACGATCGGGTGCTGTGGGTACCAGGAAGACACGTAAGACCATATCTTCCTAAACATGCAGACACAAAAGGGGGACATGGACATTCACACACACCTCCCCTTCCTGCGGGAACCTCCAGAGATGACAGCACTCCAACAACTGGTTGACCCCCTGCCTGACCTGGAGACTGGGCAGGGGCACCCACAACCACTGCCTTACGAAGAACGTGAAGAACCTCCCAGGGGATATTAATTGCTTCATCAAAAAACACCTAATCATCACTCTCTTTTTTATCCTTGTGTGCTTATTGAATTGTTTGTTAGTTTTGCTATTTTGCTACCCCTTGACGCTTCATACAATGATGAGATAAAACTTTTGAGCAAAGCTGAGTATGTTTCACTTTCGGTATCCCTAGTGGGGGTACCTGGTTTGGCTGCAGGCAACCAACGAACAGCGCATCGCATTGCCTGTTCTTTAGCAAAAACCATTAATGCTACATCAATAGCCATTGCTGCCTTAACACAAGAACAAATAGAGCTCCGACATGCAATTTTGGAGAATAGAGCTGCTATAGACTTTTTGTTATTGTTACATCATCTAGGATGTGAGTCTGTAAAAAACATGTGTTGCTTTAACATCTCAGACAACTCACATTTGATAAAAAAGCAATTGGACAACTTAAAGGATCTTGCATCTCACATTCGAGAGGATGTGTTACCTGCCTGGTGGGATGCCCTTTGGTCCTGGCTTCCGGATGGCTCCTGGCTACGTATTATCCTAACTGCTGTGATTGTTGTGGTAATAGTTCTTGTAACACTTTGCTGCTGTATTCAATGCATTCCATCATTACTACAAATCTTTAAAAGTCTTCTGCCCTCTAATAGGAAGGTCATTCTCACTAGGGAAATTAAACCCCTTCTGGACTTAGAGGCCCACTTGTATCAGCTGGAAGCTATATCAAAGAAGCAACCTTTCTCTCTGCCCAGCGAGGAGAAAGAGTCTACCTTTAAAAAAATAAAAACAGGGGAGATGTGGGAACGCGGGAACTAGTGTCTTGGAATGTGCGTGCGAAAAGCATAGACCTTGAGCATGACACGTATGATGACCCAGTTTCTCTAGCAACATTCTCCTTCCCTGCACTCTTATCTTGCTTTCCTTGCTGCTAGCCTAAGAAAAGTGCAACATTATATATCATGAGGTGGGCTGATGGGGCCCTTCTCTCGCTCTTGCTTTATTTTTCTCATGAATCAGCACCTTGAAATGTAGCACAAGTTATGTGATTTTTATTGGTTATATTTTGTACGCTTAATACGTTATAAGTTTGAATTGGTGTAACAAACCCATGTGAAATGTAGCATCACAGAAGCCTGCCTTTCTTTGTTTGCTTTCAATAAAAGGGTCATCCTGGATTTAATCTAGGTTGCTTCACCAGAGAGAAAATCCAGGTTGCTTCACCAAAGAGTCAAGTTTCTTGTCCGAGGTTTTTTCTCTCACATTGGATTCGTGAGTAACCCGCAGTCAGTTGCCAGCTGCGAGCTTCCATAATTCATTCATTCATTCATTCATTCATTCATTCATTTATTCACTTGTCCAATACACAAATACATAGGAAGAAAAATAGACATGTAGTAATATATATAATGGTAAAGTGAATTTAGAGGAGAGGATATATGAAAGAAAGAAAATATATATGATAAGTGAGAGAAAGGAAAGACAATTGGACAGGGGACGAAAGGCACACCAGTGCACTTATGTACGCCCCTTACTGGCCTCTTAGGAACGTGGAGAGGTCAATCGTGGAGAGTCTAAGGGAGAAATGTTGGGGTTAGGGGTTGACACAATTGAGTCCGGTAATGAGTTCCATGCTTCGATAACTCAATTTTTGAAATCATATTTTTTACAGTCAAGTTTGGAGCGGTTTGTATTAAGTTTGAATCTGTTGCATGCTCTTGTGTTGTTGTGGTTGAAGCTGAAGTAGTCATTGACCGGTAGGACGTTGCAGCATATGATCTTGTGGGCAATACTCAAATCGTGTTTTAGGCGCCATAGTTCTAGGCTTTCTAGGCCCAGGATTGTTAGTCTATTTTCGTAGGATATTCTGTTTCGAGTGGAGGAGTGGTATAGGTATACGTCGAGTTTGAATCTATTATGTGCTCATGTATTGTTGCAATTGAAGCTGAAGTATTCATTGACAGGTAGGACATTGTGGCATTTCCTTTGAAGACGTTTTGCCTCTCAGCCAAGAAGCTTCTTCCGCTCTGACTGAAGAAGCAGCTTCTTGGATTAGAAATGAAACGCCTTCAAAGGCAAACTAGAAAAACCAGTTGCCACTTTGGGACAACCACAACCTAGATGACTGAGAATCCCCATAGACATTTGCAGGACATCATGTTCCATGGGGGTCTGGGATGATGAGCCCTGAAATAGAAGGGTCCCGCTTATATTGTCTATCTAGAAAGGAGATTGGCTTCTCCAACAGTTTCCAGATTTTACACTTTTTATTTTTATTTTTAATATATTTTTATTTTATTTAACATACAAACATTTAAACACCATACAAAACGACATTAAACATTTACGATTTATATATATACAAAATTTATCTTTTACAATTCTGTTTGCTATACCTTTTTCTTAATTTCCACCCAGTTGTATATTTTCTCCCACACTCTATAATAGTCCTTATTTTGTTTGTTTTGTATCTCATATGTTAATTTGCTAAATTTGGCACAGTCTAATATTTTTTTAATCACCATTTCTTTGTTTGGAGTCTTTTCTTGTTTCCATACTTGTGCATAAGCTAATCTTGCGGCTGTAAGTAAATGATTTATTAAGTAATAGTTTTCTTTACTATGTTTGCCTTTGATTATGCCTAGTAAATACATTTCCGGTTTTATCTCAAGTTTATAATCCAATATTTCTTCCATCCATGTCTGGATTTGGATCCAAATTTTTTTTGCTTTCTTACATTGCCACCAAATGTGGTAGTATGTTCCTACCTCTTTTTTGCACTTCCAACATTTATTACTTACATTTACGTTTATTTTGGCTAAGCGCGCTGGCGCATAGTGCCATCGGAAGAACATTTTATAAAGATTTTCTTTGTAAGGTGTTGATACTGTCATCTTATAGTTTACTGACCATAGTTTTTCCCAGTCTTCCAGTTGAATCGCATAGCCAAAGTTGGTCATCCAAGCTATCATATTAGGTTTTACTATTTCTTCAATATTTTCGTAATTTAGTAGATAATTATACATTTTAGTTATGAATTTTTTCTCGGATCCTGTTAATATTTTGTCTATTTCATTTTGTTTTTTACATATTCCGAATTTCACCAGGTCCTTTTTGTATCTACTTTGAATTTGTTAATATGGCATCCAGATTTTACACTTTTTAATGCCCAAGAGCCAAACTGTGATCTTGGAACATTGATAAAATCTCTGTGGAGGCTCAAAAGTTGTTTTGCTTAAGAGCAGCTTCTCTGCAGGATTTGTAGATTCCAGGCAGCCCTAAAAAAGAGCAAATAATAATAATAATAATAATAATAATAATAATAATTATTATTATTATTATTATTATTAATTAGATTTGTATGCCACTCCTCTACGCAGACTCGGGGCGGCTCACAGCAACAATAAAACAATGTACAACAAATCTAATAATTTAAAAACACTAAAAACCCCTTATTAAAAGCAAACATACACACAAACATACCATGCATAAACTGTATAGACCCGGGGGAGATGTCTCAATTCCCCCATGCCTGACGGCAGAGGTGGGTTTTAAGGAGTTTACGAAAGGCGAGCAGGGTGGGGGCAGTTCTAATCTCCTTGGGGAGCTGGTTCCAGAGGGTCGGTGCCGCCATTCCTGTCAGAAATGGCAGGGCAGTCAAAAGACAAGAAATAGGAGCTTCTCTTTGAAACACAGCTTCTGATTGGTGGTTGTGGCTCTGAAGCAATGGACCTGGCAGAGACAGTGGGGGGGAATGGCAAAGGGTTAGGAAAATTTGGCTTCATTTATTACATTACTCTGGGTGGGCAAGGAGGGTTGGAAACACCACGGAGCAGCCTGCGATAATAAAAATAAACCTGAGGAAAAATTGTGATGGAAAAGTGGCATCGAATGAAAACATGTTTCAAAATGGAGAAAAAAGCTAAAACCTGTGGACCTTTTAGAAATTTTACCTCAAAACCATGATGGAGAAATGAAGAGTGGGAGAACAAAGTCATATAGGTGACTAGAGAAAAAGTAGAATTACAAAATAAAAGGCAAACACTGAAAAGAGCTAGGGGCCTTTATCACTGAAAACTAAATATAAAACTCAAATAACATGAAGCAAAAAGAAGACAAAAATAGTTTATGTTGGTTGAGGCAGGTAAGCAAAAATAGTTTATGTTGGTTGAGGCAGGTAAGCAACAAGTATCACTTGTTGGGGGTCAAGGGAAAGGGAGGGTCTTGCCTTCTCTTTCTGCTCAAGATCCCCATGGACAATTGGTGGGCCACTGTGTGACACAGAATGCTGGACTCGAGGGTTTAGGACACTTAGCCTCCGCCAGTTGGATGAAGCTCTTTCCTCCGCAGCAGCTGATCGGCCGCTGCCTTCACTCCCTCGCCCAAAGGCCCCTAGCTCTTGGCCCCAGCCCTTTGGCCACAAAAATCCAAATTCAGCCACAGCCTTTTGGCCACATGGGACACTTCGCCACCATCCAATCAGAACGGTTAATACAAAATGCTACTTTTGGAAGGAAAGAATGGGACACTTTGCTCTTTCATACACAAACACACACATTGAATGATAGAGAGGGAAGGGACCTTGGTGGCCATCTAGTTTGACCCCCTTCTCATTCAGGAGACTTACAGAATGATAGAGAGGGAAGGGACCTTGGTGGCCATCTAGTCTGACCTGACCCAACTTCTCATTCAGGAGACTTACAGAATGATAGAGAGGGAAGGGACCTTGGTAGCCATCTAGTCTGACCAACTTTCTCATTCAGGAGTTTTACAGAATGATACAGATGGAAGGAGCCACAGTGGCCATCTAGTCTGACACCTTTCTTGGCTAATGATCTCTCCCTGTTTACAGAGAGAGAGAGAGGTCCGTTCATGCTGTGGGCATCTAGATGATCCCATGTCTTTTTCACCCTCTCCTCTCTCCATGTGGACAGTCCACAAAGTGTGTGGGGGGGAAGATTGGAGGGCTAATGATCCCTCCCTGTTTGCAGAGCGAGAGCGAGGTCCGTTCATGCTGTTGGCATCTAGACAATCCCCTGCCCTTTAACCCCCTCCTCTCTCCATGTGGACAGTCCACAAAGTGTGTGTGTGTGTGGGAAAGATAGGAGGGCTAATGATCCCTCCCTGTTTGCAGAGAGAGAGAGAGAGAGGTCCATTCATGCTGTGGGCATCTAGACGATCCCATGCCCTTTTCACCCCCTCCTCTCTCCATGTGGACAGTCCACAAAGTGTGTGTGGGGGGGAGGATTGGAGGGCTAATGATCCCTCCCTGTTTGCAGAGAGAGAGAGAGATGTCCGTTCATGCTGTGGGCATCTAGATGATCCCATGCCCTTTTAACCCCCTCCTCTCTCCATGTGGACAGTCCACAAAGTGTGTGTGGGGGGAAGATTGGAGGGCTAATGATCCCTCCCTGTTTGCAGAGAGAGAGAGAGAGGTCTGTTCATGCTGTGGGCATCTAGACGATCCCATGCCCTTTTCACTCCCTCCTCTCTCCATGTGGACAGTCCACGAAGTGTGTGTGTGTGGAAGATTGGAGGGCTAATGATCCCTCCCTGTTTGCAGAGAGAGAGAGAGAGGTCCGTTCATGCTGTGGGCATCTAGACGATCCCATGCCCTTTTCACTCCCTCCTGTCTCCATGTGGACAGTCCACAAAGTGTATGTGGGGGGAAGATTGGAGGGCTAATGATCCCTCCCTGTTTGCAGAGAGAGAGGTCCGTTCATGCTGCGGGCATCTAGACGATCCCATGCCCTTTTCACTCCCTTCTCTCTCCATGTGGACAGTCCACAAAGTGTGTGTGCGTGTGGGAAAGATAGGAGGGCTAATGATCCCTCCCTGTATGCAGAGAGAGAGAGAGAGAAATGCAAAGGGAGATTTAGAAAGGAGCTTGTAGCAATGTGTTTCCCCAGCCAATGTTCCTTTTGCATCTGCCTCGAGGCATCGTAAAAATTCCACAGATAATCATGACAAGCAGGTCATAAAGGGGCCCCAGACAGCAAATGAGTCTTCCCTTTTGTCGTTTGCTAATAGAATCCTACCTATCTCTCTCTCCCACCCACCCGTCTTTTGTGAGGACCAATCTGATTGGCTTCCCAAATTAGCTTCTTGTGAGGCAGGGAGTTCCACCAGCCAATGTAGCACCCCAGAAATTTTACTGGGAGACCAATTCTCCTGCTTGTGAAGAGGGCTGGACTAGATGGCCTCTGAGGTACCATCCATCTCTATGACTCTGTGTCAGTTTCCTGCTTGAGGAGGGGTCCTGAGTAGAATTGGTATGTGTAGGTGTGGGTGTGTGTTTGTGGGTGTGAAAGAGCTCCCAATGCCCCCTCCCCATCCCACTTCTGGGACCCTCAAGACGAATGAAGGAGGGGTGAAAAGAGGCATGGGTCCCCAAAGTGGGGGTGGGCAGGGGGCTTTGTGGGAAGAAATTGGGAAGGCTAATGATCCTTTCATTTTTGCAGAGAGAGAGAGGTCTGTTTATACTCTGGGCATCTAGACGATCCCATGCCTTCTTCTCCGTTCATGTGTAGAGTCCCCAAAGTGTGTGGGGGGCTTTGGGAGCTCTTCCACACACACACACATGCACACAGACACACACACATGATCAGCAACAATGAACTTTTGTTTTCAACAAAGCTAAACTCCAATGGTTATCCCATCAATAGATATGGAATCAAAATCACCAAGTACAGAATTTAGTTATAAAAAAAGGAGCATGTGGTAAGCTGTTCCTATATCTCCTTGAAATGCTAATTGTTTTAGGAAACTCCTGTTTCTTTGGTGTGATATATGGTAAAGGGGTCATGAGGTCTATTGCCCCAACTAAATGTGACCCGGTATGCCAATTTGTAGAATGATAACTCCTATCTTTTCCTCACTCTTTTGTTAATTCCTGTTTCTTTGAAGATGAGGACACACTCTACACATGAACGGAGAAGAAAGCATGGGATCGTCTAGATGCCCTGCAAACAGGGAGGGATCATTAGCCCTCCAATCTTCCCCCACACACACTCTTTGTGGACTGTCCACGTGGAGAGAGGAAGGGGTGAAAAGGGCAGGGGATTGTCTAGATCAGTGTTTCCCAACCTTTTTTGAGCCGCGGCACATTATTCATATTTTCAAAATCCTGGGGAACATTGAAAGGGGGGGGTGGGGGGTGGGGGGTGGGGGGTGGGCTAAAGAAAAGTTTGGACAAAAAAAACCCTCTCTCTTCCTCCCTTTCGCTCTATTTCTCCCTCTTTCTCTCTTTTCCTTCCTTCCCTTCTTTCTCTCTCTCCATCCCTCTTTCTTTCTTCCTCTCTTTTTTGCTCTTTCTCCCTCCTTCCCTTCCTCTGTCTTTCTCTCTCTCTTGCTATCTCTTTCTTGCTTTTTTCTCTCTTTCTTGCTCTCTCTCTCTCTCTTTCACTGTCTCTTGCTATATGTCTCTTTCTTTGCCTCTCTTGCTATCTCTCTGTCTCTCTTGCTATGTCTTTCTTTCTTTCTCTCTCTCTGCCTCTCTTGCTATGTCTCTCTTTCTCTCTTGCTATGTCTCTCTTTCTTTCTCTTTCTCTCTCTGCCTCTCTTGCTATGTCTCTCTTTCTCTCTTGCTATGTCTCTCTTTCTTTCTCTTTCTCTCTCTGCCTCTCTTGCTATGTCTCTTTCTTTCTCTTTCTCTCTCTGCCTCTCTTGCTATGTCTCTCTTTCTCTCTTGCTATGTCTCTCTTTCTTTCTCTCTCTCTCTGCCTCTCTTGCTATGTCTCTCTTTCTTTCTCTCTCTCTCTGCCTCTCTTGCTATGTCTCTCTTTCTCTGCCTCTCTTGCTGCCTCTCTTTCTCTCTCTGTCTCTTTCTCTGCCTCTCTTGCTGCCTCTCTCTCTGCCTCTCTTATATGTCTCTCTTTCTTTCTCTCTCTCTCAGCTGACTGCAAGCGGGAGCCCTGACGGCAGCTGGACGTGCTGTTGGACGCCGTATATGCCAAGCCCGCAGCGCCAGCAGTACGGCGTCCAGCAGCACGTCCAATCGCCACCGTCAGGGCTCCCACTTGCAGTCAGCTGAGAGAGAGAGAGAGAGAGAGAGCTCCCGCCGCCTGGAGCTCCCTCTCGCCGCCGCCATCTCCCCGCGACTGCCTGCGGCCGCTGCAGCCACCCCCTCCCGCTCCCCCCGCCAGTGCCCTCCCGCCGGACCCCAAAGGACACTTGCCGCCGACGCCAGTGCCCGGCGGGGAGGGCACTGGCGGGGGGACCGGGGGGGTGCGGCTGCAGCTGGGAAAGGCGCAGGGAGGGAAGCTGCCTGCCCGCCTGCCTCGGGGAGCCGCGCTTGCAGCCGCAAACCAAAAGGGCAACCCCCGGGCACTCCCCAGCCCCGGCCCGCCTCTGCGCCCCCCGCCCGGCCCGCGCTCTCTCCTGTCCTCTCCTGCCCGATGTCGTGGTTTCCGGCGCTCTCCTGCTGGGCCCCAAAGAAGGAAGGCGGGAAAAAGGCGCAAAGAACGAAGCTCTCCTTCTTCTTCCTGCCTTCCTTCTTTGGGGCTCAGCAGGAGAGCGCCGGAAACCGCGGCATCGGGCAGGAGCCGGGGGACAGCTGCGAGCGGGCACTCCAGGTCGGCACCGGCAGCGCCCCGCCCAGCTGGAGCTTCCGTAGCTCTGCGGCACACCTGGCAGTGTCTCGCGGCACACTACTGTGCCGCGGCACACCGGTTGGGAAACGCTGGTCTAGATGCCCACAGAATGAACGGACCTCTCTCTCTCTCTCTCTGCAAACAGGGAGGGATCATTAGCCCTCCAATCTCCCCCCCCCCACACACACTTGGTGGACTGTCCACATGGAGAGAGGAGGGGGTGAAAAGGGCATGGGATCGTCTAGATGCCCACAGCATGAACGGACCACTCTCTCTCTCTCTGTAAACAGGGAGAGATCATTAGCCAAGAAAGGTGTCAGACTAGATGGCCACTGAGTTCCCTTTCCTCTCTATCATTCTGTAAGTCTCCTGAATGAGAAGTTGGGTCAGGTCAGACTAGATGGCCACCAAGGTCCCTTCCCTCTCTATCATTCTGTAAGTCTCCTGAATGAGAAGGGGGTCAGACTAGATGGCCACCAAGGTCCCTTCCCTCTCTATCATTCAATGTGTGTGTTTGTGTATGAAAGAGCAAAGTGTCCCATTCTTTCCTTCCAAAAGTAGCATTTTGTATTAACCGTTCTGATTGGATGGTGGCGAAGTGTCCCATGTGGCCAAAAGGCTGTGGCTGAATTTGGATTTTTGTGGCCAAAGGGCTGGGGCCAAGAGCTAGGGGCCTTTGGGCGAGGGAGTGAAGGCAGCGGCCGATCAGCTGCTGCGGAGGAAAGAGCTTCATCCAACTGGCAGAGGCAAAAAGTCCCATTCCCGGACTCGATGGGCTTTGGCCTGATTCAGCACGGCTCTTCTTATGTTCTTAAGTTTTATTTAGTAATGATTTATGTAGTAGAGTAGAAAAAATGCTACAGAAATACGAATACTTAGCTTAAGGCCTTTGATGTCTTAAAAGAAAAAAGAGAAAGTACACTTTTGTGCAGAAAATGAAGTTTGTTGGTTTGAGATTAATCGGCACTTAGAGGTCATACCGCAAGAAAGGAGATGTAGCCGCAATTAGCAAAGGAAAGATGAAGAAGGAAAATACTGGTTAAGTAGCAATTTAAAAAAACCAGCGTTAACTTCTGACTCTTGAGAAAATCCATTCTTTTCAGTCCATTTCTATACATATCCATATTCCTTTTAGAATAGAATAGAACAAGAATTAGAATTGAATAGAATTCTTTATTGGCCAAGTGTGATTGGGCACACAATGAATTTGTCTTTGGTGTATATGCTCTCATTATACATAAAATATATATTTGTAAAGAATCATAAGGTACAACACATGATTGTCATAGGGTACAAATAAGCAATCAAATCACATTAGGAAACAGTCAATATAAATAGTAAGGATACAAATAACAAAATTACAGTCATGCAATCATAAATGGGAGGAGGTGGATGATAGGAATGATGAGTTAGTATAATAGTAGTAGTAGTAGTAGTACAGTGATCCCCCGCTCTTTGCGAGGGTTCCGTTCCAGGACCCCCCGCAACGAGCGGGTTTTCGCGAAGTAGCGCTGCGGAAGTAAAAACACCATCTGCGCATGTGCAGAGGGTGTTTTTACTTCCGCAGCGCTAGCGAGGAGCCTAAGATTGGGGGCGGCGCGGGTGTTTTAAAACATCCCCGCCGACATGAGGGGCTCGCTAGCACACCCCCAAACCCGGGTTGGGGGTTCGGGGGTGTGCTAGCGAGCCTCCCATGTCGGCGGGGATGTTTTAAAACACCCGCGCGACTTTCCAATGAGTCCCGAAGACAAACGCGTTGTCTTCGGGACTCATTGGAAAGTCGCGCGGGTGTTTTAAAACATCCCCGCCGACATGGGAGGCTCGCTAGCACACCCCCGAGCCCCCAACCCGGGTTTGGGGGGTGCTAGGAAGCTCCCATTGTTGGCGGAGACCTTTTAAAACACTCGCGCGGCTTCCAAACCGAGTCCTGAAGCCAAGGGCGCTCTGCGCTTGGCTTCAGGACTCGGTTTGGAAGCCGCGCGAGTGTTTTAAAAGGTCTCCGCCAACAATGGGAGCTTCCTAGCACCCCCCAAACCCGGGTTGGGGGCTCGGGGGGGGGTGCTAGGAAGCTCCCATTGTTGGCGGAGACCTTTTAAAACACTCGCGCGGCTTCCAAACCGAGTCCTGAAGCCAAGGGCGCTCTGCGCTTGGCTTCAGGACTCGGTTTGGAAGCCGCGCGAGTGTTTTAAAAGGTCTCCGCCAACAATGGGAGCTTCCTAGCACCCCCCAAACCCGGGTTGGGGGCTCGGGGGGGGTGCTAGGAAGCTCCCATTGTTGGCGGAGACCTTTTAAAACACTCGCGCGGCTTCCAAACCGAGTCCTGGAAGCCGCGCGAGTGTTTTAAAAGGTCTCCGCCAACAATGGGAGCTTCCTAGCACCCCCCAAACCCGGGTTGGGGGCTCGGGGGGGGTGCTAGGAAGCTCCCATTGTTGGCGGAGACCTTTTAAAACACTCGCGCGGCTTCCAAACCGAGTCCTGAAGCCAAGGGCGCTCTGCGCTTGGCTTCAGGACTCGGTTTGGAAGCCGCGCGAGTGTTTTTAAAAGGTCTCCGCCAACAATGGGAGCTTCCTAGCACCCCCCAAACCCGGGTTGGGGGCTCGGGGGGGGGGGGTGCTAGGAAGCTCCCATTGTTGGCGGAGACCTTTTAAAACACTCGCGCGGCTTCCAAACCGAGTCCTGAAGCCAAGCGCAGAGCGCCCTTGGCTTCAGGACTCGGTTTGGAAGCCGCGCGAGTGTTTTAAAAGGTCTCCGCCAACAATGGGAGCTTCCTAGCACCCCCCAAACCCGGGTTGGGGGCTCGGGGGGGGGTGCTAGGAAGCTCCCCATGATGGCGGAGACCTGTTAAAACACTCGCGCGGCTTCCAAACCGAGTCCTGAAGCCAAGCTCAAAACCGGCGATACCAAGCGGCAAGGAACGGCTTGTCTCGGCGCTTTCGAGCTGACAGCTCGAAAGCGCCGAGACAAGCCGTTCCTTGCCGCTTGCTATCGGCGCTTTTGAGCTGAGTCCGGGAGCGAATTCGCTCCCGGACTCAGCTCAAAAGCGGCGAGAATGAACGGCGTGGGCGGGCGAAGGGCGGGCGGCAGCGAGGAGTTTGCGTGGGCGGTGGGGAAACTCCTCGCTGACGCCAGCAAGAGGGGGAAGACCCAGGGAAGCCGCTGCCATCTACGCATGCGTGCCCGGCACGCATGCGTAGATGGTATTTTTGACTTCCGGGTTGAAAAATAGCGAAGTACCCTGTTCGCAATGGTTGGGGACGCAATAAACGGGGGATCACTGTAGTAGTAGTAGTAGTAGTAGTAGTATTTATTTATTTATTTATTTAATTATTTAATTATTTTGGATTTGTATGCCGCCCCTCTCCGTAGGCTCGGGGCGGCTAACAACAATGATAAAAACAGCATGTGACAATCCAATAATAAAACAACTAAAAACTAAATATCTCAAGTTCCCCATGCCTGGTGGTATAAATGAGTCTTGAGTAGTTTATGAAAGACAGGGAGGGTGGGGGCAATTCTAATCTCCGGGGGAAGTTGGTTCCAGAGGGCCGGGGCTGCCACAGAGAAGGCTCT
>NW_027248781.1:0-13836 GCF_031021105.1 Erythrolamprus reginae | reverse complement strand
CCTTCCTACAAGGCGGCCAGGCATTGCACTGCGGGGAAACGCTCCTCGCCCCTCGAACAAAGAAAGGCAACTCTTTTTTTTTGGTGCAGGGGAAAAAAAAACCCCACCATGGCCGAGCGCATGCGCGCGCGCACCCCCCTCCCCGCTCCTCTCCGGCCGCCTCTCCTCGGCCGTCTGCGGGGCTGGCTTCTTTCGCCGCCTCTAATAACGCCGAGCCGGATGCGAGCGGCGCCCCGATTGGCTGAGCCCCTCCCGGCTAGCCAATAGCCACGCCGAGGCTCCCCGTTAGCCCACCCCCCCGCAGACAAAAAAGCCCCCCCCCTCCTCACTCCGCTCGCGGTGCCCCAAACCCGACAAAGCCGCCCTGGGAGAGGCGAGGGGAGGGGGAGGGAGCAGGGTGGGAGGCGCCTCCTGATTGGCTGCCCGCGCGCCTTTCATCCTCCTCCCTGGGATGGTAAAAAATTGACACATTGTAACAAAACGGGGGCGCCCCTCCTTCCTCCTCCTTCCCCGCCCTACGGGGAAGGGAAGGGGCCGCCGAGCCTCGGAGGGGGGGACTCCCCCAGTCTCCACTGTGCCCCCCTACAAGCCTTCACATAGTCTCACCCTCTCGCCCCCCCCTTCTCGGAGTCCCCCTTTTGCTCGCCCCCCCCAACAAGCCTTCACATAGTCTCACCCTCTCTTTTGCTTATTCCCCCCGGTGGGTCTGGCCCAAGCCACAGAGGGGAGGGGGACTCCCCCAGACTCAACGGTGTTCCCCCCCCACGAGCCTTCACGTAGTCTCCCCCTCTTTTGCTCGGCCCTCTATTCCCTCTCGGTGGGTCTGGCCTAAATCTCGGAGGGGGGAACTCCCCTTTACAATCCCCTTCTCGGAGTCCCTCTTTTTCTCTCTCTCCCCCCCACAAACCTTTACATAGTCTCCCGCTCTCTTCCCCCCCCCTCCATCCTCCCAGGTGGGTCTGTCCCAAACCTCGGAGGGGAGGGGACTCCCCCGTGTCCCCCCCAAACAAGCCTTCACATAGTCTCCCCCTCTCTTTTGCTCATCCCCTCCCCCCATTCCTCCCCGGTGGGTCTGGCCCGGCCTCCTTTAGGTAAAGGCAGTCGGCAGATTCCACGCGGGCCGGGCGGGGGGGGAGGGAGGCGCTGGGCGGGCGGAGGGGGGAGGCCTGGAGGGGCGGGGCCGGGCGCGCGGGGGCGGCGGCAGCGGCGGAGGGGGGGGGGGAGCCTTGCGCGGCGCAGCTGCCGTGAATGTGCCTTCGGCGGAGGGCGGTTAGCCATTCGCCCAGCTTCCCTGGCGGAGAATTGTGGGATGCCTGAGCGGCCGCCGGAGGAAGCAGCAGCAGGAGGAGGAGGAGGAGGCAGCGGCGGCGGCGGGAGGAGGCGGGCGGCGCGCACGCACAATATGTGCTGGCTCGCCAAGCGGAGGAAAAGCGCCCAGGCGGCAGGAGGCGCCCCGGCCCCGCCGAAGGGAGCCCGCGGCCCCGCGTGAAGCGGCAGCAGGAGGCGGACGAGGCCCAGGCGGGAGGCGGCGGCGGCGGCGGAGGCGGAGGAGGCCTCTCCTGGCCCCGCGGACGGACGATCGGCCCGGCGGACAATGTCTTTCAAAGAGAGCAAGGCGGCAGCGGTGGCGGCGGGGGAGCGAGTCAAGACGGGCGAGGAGCCGGTCCGCAAACTGAGTTCAAGTGAGCGCCGCTGCCCCTTCCCTTCTCTCCATTCCTTCCCTTCCTTCCCTTTCTCTTTTCCTTCCTTCCTTCCCTTCTACCCATACCTTCCTTCCCTCCTTCCTTTCATTCCTTCCCTTCCCTTTCTCTTTTCCTTCCTTCCTTTCTCTCCATTCCTTCCTTCCCTCCTTTCCTTCCTTCCCTTTCTCTTTTCCTTCCTTCCTTCCCTTCTCTCCATTCCTTCCCTCTTTCCTTTCCTTCTATCCATTCCTTCCCTTCCCTTTCTCTTTTCCTTCCTTCCTTCCTTTCTCAATCCTTCCTTCCTTCCCTTCTATCCGTTCCTTCCCTCCCTCCTTCCTTCCTTCCCTTCTCTCCACTCCTTCCTTTCCTTCCCTTTCTCTTTTCCTTCCTTCATTCATTCCTACCCTTCTGTCCATTCCTTCCTTCCCTTTCTCTTTTCCTTCCTTCCTTCCTTTCCCCAGTGGCTCCGATGGGGCAGCAGCAGCAAAGGCACCGCCGCTTCCCCCCCCCCCCCCCAGCTGGCTCGGGCTGCAAGGCAGATTGGGGGTCCCCTGGGCTGCCTTCCTCCTCTTCCTCCTCTTCTTCCTCCTGCCCGCTTTCTCCTTCCTCGCCCCCCCTTTTCTAACTCATCCTCCGTCCCTCTCCCCTCCTGCTCCCCAGGTTGGATCAACGGCATGGAGAGCGGCCCGGCTGGCCCCTCGTCGGCCGAGAAGAAAAACCACCACTGGAAAAGTTACAAGTTGATTATTGACCCGGCGCTGAAGAAAGGCCAGCACAAGCTCTACCGCTACGATGGGCAGCACTTCAGCATTCCTGTAAGGGGGGGGTCCCTAGGGTGGCTGGCGGGGTGTGTGTGTGGAAGAAAAGAAAGGTCCCCATGTATGCATGCATGCCTTCCTTCCTTCTCCCCCCAACCCACTTTTCCCTTGCACCCCCCCCCCAAAAAAAATCCTCTCCAAAACCTGGTCCTCTTTCTAGGGAAGTGGGGGGGGACTTGCAAAGCTGCTGAAGTTGCAAAACACCCCCCCCCCCTTAACGTAACATCTCAGGGGAAAAAGAAAAGTCTGCAGCTTTCTTCTTTATTTCTTTCTTTTCATCTCCCGTGGCATCTAAAACCCACCCACCCCTTTAAAAAAAACAACAACCCTGCCTTTTGCCTTCCTGGCTTTTGCAGTTCTGCAGGGTAAAGTTTTTATTTTGCCCTGCTGGCAAAGATCGCGTGGCTACCTGCTGGAGGGGAGTGACAACCCCTGGCTGCTTTTCCATTGATTTTTAAAAATTATTATTATGATTATTGTTGCAGAATCCCAGTCTGGCCCCCGTGGAGTGCGTGGAGGACCCCAGGATAGGACGCATCTGGACCAAAACGAAAGAACTGGAACTCTCCGTCCCGAAATTTAAGGTAGAGAGAGAGAGGGAAGGGGGGGTGTCGAGCAGTGCTGGGCTTTGGACGTCTTTTTCGGGCTTTCTCGTTTGTCGAGAGAGCGTAGCAATGCCGCAGCCGAAAGACGGCCAGGTGTAGAAGTTGAGCGGCTGTTTTGTCAGAAGGGGCAGGGGATCCGCTTGCTTTTTTCCAGACTGTCAGTTGTTGTGTAAACAAGGCATGGCCAGGGAGGGAGTTCTCACTCCACCACACGAGCGCAGGAGAGGAGAGGAGGAGCGTTTCAAACTTTCGCTTTGCTCTCCCTTGTCAAGAGAAGCCTCTTAAAACTTTCGTTTTTTCCCACCAAACCGTCGTCGACTGACTCCCATCCCTGTGGTTTTTCCCCCCCCTCCTCCCCTTCCTCTTCCTTCCTTCTTCCCCCTCCCCACCCCTCGCGGAATGGGCTCTGCTTCCTCTTCCCCCCCCAATGAACCAACCCTACACCCCCCCCTCTCCAGATTGATGAGTTTTACGTGGGGCCCGTGCCCCCCAAGCAAGTCACTTTCGCCAAGCTGAACGACAACATCCGCGAAAACTTCCTGGGCGACATGTGCAAGAAATATGGCGAGGTGGAAGAAGTGGAGATTCTGTACAACCCCAAGAACAGGAAGCACCTGGGCATCGCCAAAGTCGTCTTCGCCACCGTCCGAGGGGCCCGGGAGGCCGTCCAGCACCTGCACAACACTTCCGTCATGGGGAATATCATCCACGTGCAGCTGGATACGAAAGGTGGGGGACCCCCCTTCCCTCCATCTCGCCCCCTTTCCTCTCCTTACCTTTTGCCCCCATCCTGGAGGGCTCGTTGGCAGATCTCGGGGTGTTGTTGTCAATTAATTAAAAGGGGGAGACTGTTAAATGGCTGTCACTCCTCCCCTCCCTCTCTCACACACACACCCCTTGCTTTTCTGGGCTTTCGGTTGTCACGTGGAGTTGGATGTGTTGTCGGTTGCTAAGAGACAGGGCTGTAATTTAGCAAATGCTGCCATCCGCTCACTTTCACTCATTCAGTCCCTCACTCTCGCTGACCCACCCCGCTGGCCCCTCCTCGCACCTCTTGGGCCCAAAGTTTGCTTTGCCCTTAAAAGATGGTGGGGGGCGGAAGAATTCCCCTTTAGAAAAACGTCTGAGAAAATAAAAATCTGGAAAATTTGTCCCTTGCAAGGGGGGTTATGGGAGAATCTTTCCTTTTATCTGGTCCCTTTACGTGGAAATCAGTATTCTTAAAGGGGACAGCAAAATCTTTTTTCCCTTGCCTCTTAAAGAGACAGTGTACCCTTATTCCTTCCGAGTGGAGTGCTTGCCCTACTAGAAACATAGAAGTCTGACGGCAGAAAAAGACCTCATGGTCCATCTAGTCTGCCCTTATACTATTTCCTGTATTTTATCTTACAATGGATATATGTTTATCCCAGGCATGTTTAAATTCAGTGACTGTGGATTGACCAACCACCTCTGCTGGAAGTTTGTTCCAAGGATCTACTACTCTTTCAGTAAAATAATATTTTCTCATGTTGCCTTTGATCTTTCCCCCAACTAACTTCAGATTGTGTCCCCTTGTTCTTGGGTTCACTTTCCTATTAAAAACACTTCCCTCCTGAACCTTATTTAACCCTTGAACATATTTAAATGTTTCTATCATGTCCCCCCTTTTCCTTCTGTCCCCCAGACTCTACAGATTGAGTTCATTAAGTCTTTCCTGATACGTTTTATGCTTAAGACCTTCCACCCTTCTTGTAGCCCGTCTTTGGACCCGTTCAATTTTAGACATAAGCAAAGCAACTAAGGGTGTATATAATTCTTAAATGGACAAGAAACTGTTTTTATTTATTTTTCCCTTGCTGTATTCCCCCCTCCTTTCTTGCCTGCAGCAAAGAAATAATATGCTTCAGTCATTCACACCAATTTGTTACTTTCTATATAGAACATGTAACTTGTTTCCTTGAGAACCAGGAAAATCCCTTTTAAGAAGAAGGGGGGAATGTTACATTTTTGGAGCAAGTGTTGTTGAAAAGCCTATGTAAACAAAGGCGTTTTTTGTATATTTTAGTGTGAAACTGCGTGTTTGTTTCCAGTGCTAAAATGCTGGGACACAATTTTGATCCAGTTCACTGAATTTCAGCGGATATAAAACATTTTTTTTCACACGTGTTGTGACCAGAGGATTCAGACATGCATATTAGACAGAAATGGATCGAACAACGAAGAGGAAATATATGTCAGATTGACGGCGTGACTATTGAGTGTACTTTCCACGCTGTTTTGAGGCCCTATGGCATTAATTCTGCCTAGTGACACATAATCAATAAACGATATCGTCACCTGCAATTTCAGCTTTGCCCCGAGTACTTTGTGATACGTCAGTTGAGCTTTTAATATTTCCAGTCCAGCCCAACCTTAACTTTATTAGTTTGGAGTAATTCCAGTGAGTTAAACAACATTTACTTAACGAGTGATCGTAGCCTGAAGTCTTTCTGACTTTAAATGAAAACAATAACGTGAAATCTTTATAATTCGTAATTGCTTGAAACTCCAGGCTGCTATTAGTATTTTGCATGCGTTTTTGACCGCTTACTGCTAATAAAAATGAAGTTGTAGGTCCCTATATAAATACTAGCCTTTGAAATAATTGTTTCCTCTTTGGATTCTGAAACATCCAATACTTTTTAGTTAATTGTGTGACGTTCGGTGTTGGTGCATAATGCTTAAACGTTGGCCTCTGAAGACTATAACCCCAGAGATCTTAAAAGTGTTGTAACTTTAACTCTGAGTCATTTAAGGTGAAATTTGTGTGTTAGCGTATAGTAAACGTGTTGCAGCTGTTACGATAATACTGAGATAATAAGTCCTATCTAGTGATACTTTGATTTATTTATTTTTTTTGTAACTAGGACAGTAACCTGCCCAGTGAAATTGCACAATCTTGTCTTATTATAATTGAGTGTGATAATGTGTGGTTGAGGCAAGAGTCACTCATGATCTCAGAAGACTGCAGTTCAGTCGAGAGTTCAGTAGGTAAATGACTTTTTCAGCCCCTCAGCCTGTGTGGTGGGCCTGTCCTGCAGGAATTCTGACCGGATTGACCAAGATAGACATGCTAAGTACATGCAACTTCACACAACTGCATTGGGATTGCAAGAAGTAGAACAAGGCTAATCTAGTTGCCCCTTTGGAGAAGCTCAGAAGCAAGAGCTGGAAACAGGAAGAGGGAGATTGCGATCTCACTGTATAGAGCGCTGGGGAGACCCCATTTGGAATAATACTGTGTCCTCACCTACAAAAAAGAGATGGATCAAACTGAACGGGTCCAAAGACAGGCTACAAAAATGGTGGAAGGTCTTAAGCATAAAACGTATCAGGAAAGACTTCACGAACTCAATCTGTCTAGTCTGGAGGACAGAAGGGAAAGAGGGGACACGCTCGAAACATTTAAATATGTTAAAGGGTTAAATAAGGTCCAGGAGGGAAGTGTTTTTAATAGGAAAGTGAACCCAAGAACAAGGGGGCACAATCTGAGGTCAGTTGGGGGAAAGATCAGAAGCAATGTGAGGAAATATTATTTGACTGAAAGAGTAGTAGATGCTTGGAACAAGCTTCCAGCAGACGTGGTTGGTAAATCACAATAACTGAATTTAAACATGCCTGGGATAAACATAGATCCATTGTAAGATAAAATACAGGAAATAGTATAAGGGCAGACTAGATGGACCAGGAGGTCTTTTTCTGCCGTCAGACTTCTGTGTTTCTAAGCAGATGTGAAGGTTCTGATTATTCCCTAATTCTCTTACCGTGACTCTCCTGTTCTGAACAATTACATTCAGGAACTGCTAGATCTGAACATAGAGGGTAGATCGCAGCCATTAAATTAAGATAACTTCCTTCTCCATCAGCAGAGGAACCATTGTGCCATTATTTAGTGACTTGTCAGTCATTATTATTACCCTTTAGACACCTGGAAAAGGGAGATACTCCCCCCCTTCTTGTTTTGCATGCAGACAAAGGTCACTAGTGGACAACCCCAAAGTCCAGAAGAGAGATCCGTTGCTTTTTCCACCTAAGGCAAGAGGGAGCGCTCTAGGTCATTCTATAGGTCGGCCTATAGGTCTTTAACTGTGATTTTCATTACCTGTCCAGGTGAGAAGCGCATGCATTTTTACGAGCTCCTGGTGAACGGGCTGTATACTCCGCAGACTCTGCCAGTGGAGACTGAACAAGATGCGTCCCCCACCCTCAGCGAGACCCTGCAGGTATGTTTGGAACTTGGTTCGTTTTAAGAATGCAGCTGTGAGAGCTATCATGGGCTTTCCCAAATATGCCCATGTCACACAGTCTGCATTGGTTGCTGATCAGTTTCCGGTCACAATTCAAAGTGTTGGTTATGACCTATAAAGCCCTTCATGGCACCGGACCAGATTATCTCAGGGACCGCCTTCTGCCGCACGAATCCCAGTGACCGGTTAGGTCCCACAGAGTGGGTCTTCTCCGGATCCCATCAACTAAACAATGTCGGTTGGCGGGGCCCAGGGGAAGAGCCTTCTCTGTGGCGGCACCGACTCTCTGGAACCAACTCCCCCCAGAGATTAGAATAGCCCCCACCCTCCTTGCCTTTCGTAAGCTGCTTAAAACCCACCTCTGCCATCAGGTATGGGGGAACTGAGATACTCTTTCCCCCTAGGCCTTTACAATTTTATGCATGGTATGTTTGTATGTAAGTGGCGCTCCAGGCTAAGAAGAAACAACAACACATCCTGGATCTGAATGAATGAAATATTCTCATTGAATACTTTGTTTTGTACAAAGTTGAATGTGCACAACAGCAAGTGAAATTGATGGTCCATCACTGTTGCTTCCTAAGTGGACAGTTTGATGTCACAGAAGTTTGATTTACTTGGAGTTATATTGTGTTGTTTAAGTGTTCCCTTTATTTTTTTGAGCAGTGTGTATATTTGTGTATATATATGTGTGTGTGTGTATATATATATATATATATTAAAATAAAGTTTATTAATTAACAAAGGGTAAATGGGGGGGAGGAGGGGGATACATAAATTCAAAAATGATAAGGGTATTTATTACATGGTATTACATTTAAAAGTGTGTATCTTACATTGTAACAAAAATTTAGTGTTCATATTTGTATCTTATTACTATCAATAATCCATTTATCTATCTTATCATGTTAATTAAAACCTATAAGAATAATAAATGATTATAAAAGAAGTATTTGTAGAAAAGTAAGTAGAACGGTAGGATGAGTGTATATTTCATTCCCTAACAAAATTCATATTATTCCAATTGACTTTCCAAATATCCAGAGTAGCCTTGTACATTTCACGCGGACTTAACTGTTTATATGACCGACTTGTCAAAATCACCTTAAAGGTTGTTGAGTTTCTTCTGAGCTCTGACAGTGATGTCCATTTCTTGTGGTTTCTTTATATGGACAGTCGACCATGATAAAATGGGGTTTTGACTGCTTATCAGAAATCAGATTGAAGCAGGGACTTTTAATGGAAACCACAAACTTTGATTTTACCCCAGGCCCAGGTCAAAACAAAGCTTCATCCTAGTTGGGAGGAAGAAGACCTACATTTCCACATTTTTCACCGATTTCAATTGAAATAGGTTTGTGAGAGCAGCTTAAGAAGTCGCCTAGTCCAATTTTGGGGCAGGAGAGAGAAAAAAATTATTATTATTATTATTTATTAGATTTGTATGCCGCCCCTCTCCGCAGACTCCATAGATCGTCTTGAAGGTAGTGTTAATAATTGAAGTTTGACCCTATACCTTTGGACAAGGGAGGCAAAGAAGACCACTTGTGCAAAACACCACAACCAGATGCTAAGAAAAGAAAATCAGTTGTTTCCTGGAAGTGTCACTTGCTTTAAAAAAAAAAAAAATCAGGATTCCTTATTTGGCTTTGTAAGTCATTTTAGATTGGACCGGTGTTTAATTAAGTACAAGGAGTTTCCAACCATTGTGAGTGTTCACTTTTGTCTGGCTAGAATTTAAATGAATATTTTAAAACTATCCATGTTCAGCTTAGGTTTCCTGGGAACTGTCTCCCCTCCTCAATGGAAGCACCTGTTGCCTAGAATTTTAAATGCCTTCTTTTCAGCTCCGTCCACCCTTTTCTTCAACCTTGAATCTTCCATAATTTTACTCAACCAGACCAGAGCAAAAAGGCAACAGTTGGTTTGGGACGATGGCCTTCCCTTTGGGTCACTCTTTGTCAAGTGAACCAGGTGGAATTGAAGCCTTGTTTGAAAAGAAACCACCCCAAAAGCAACACATATGATGGGGAAAAACATGATCTTTGTAATGAAAAAAAAATGAAGATGATTGAAAGTGAGAAAACAGAGACAGAAAAAACTTGCTCTTTCTAACGAAGATGATTGAAGGTGATGAAACAGAGCTCTCTCTTTTCTCGCCTTCAATCATCTCCATTTTTATTTCATTAGAAAGATCATGTTTTTTTCCTATCGTATATGTTGTTTTTGTGACGGTGTCTTTTCAAGTAAGGCTGCAAAAATCAGCCAAGTGGACACCTGGTCCACTTGATAAAGAATGACCCCCTTTATCAGTTTGTGTTTCCCGCTGCCTTTTGGATGTTTGATTTTTTTTTTTAAATAAAAAGCTGTGAAACTGAACTCTTGTTGAGCAATTTCATGACGTGGTTCTCCTGTTTGAAGCATCCTCTCTTGTCGGGATGCAGATACAGAACCAGGGACTTTGGCAGTTTCTGCATTTTAAAAAAACCCATCAGAATTATAGAGGAAACATTGTGTTGTTGTTGAATTTTTAAACTGTTACAGTTCCCCATCTCTCTTCCCTTTCCCTCAGCCTCCTGTTCGTAGGGTTCAATTGATCTAGAATTAAGAATGACATTTAGAATAGAATAGAATATTGGAATGTGGAATAGACTAGACTAGAATATGGAAGAATAGAATATGGAATAGAATAGAATTCTTTATTGGCCAAGTGTGATTGGACTCACAAGGAATTTGTCTTTGGTGCAGATGCTCTCAGTGTACATAGAAGAAAAAGAGACATTTGTCAAGAATCATGTGGTACCACACAATGATTGCTGTAGGGGTCAAATAAGCAATGAAGAAACAATCACTATTAATAAAAATAGTTGTATATAGTAGATTGGTTGTGCACATGTGTATACTGGTAGTTCTTGATCTATGATTGTTTGTTTATTTACAGTTCAAAGTTACAATAGACTTGGAAAGAAATAACAATTGAGCTATACTTTATTGCACATTATCACAATATGAGCAATTGGCAACATTTTATCACAGTGTGCAATGTCCTGCAATACTGTAATCATGATTTGGGACCCTTATTTGCAAAATTTCCACTTAAAAAAACCCTATCCCATTAAGAAAGCTGTAGTCACTTAATGAGCATGTGGTCACTGAAAAAATTGTAAAACCCGCTCCAGTTCAAACTTAGGACAAAATTTCCAGGCCTGGTTATTATTATTATTATTATTATTATTATTATTATTATTATTATTATTTATTGGATTTGTATGCCGCCCCTCTCCGGAGACTCGGGGCGGCTAACAGCAATAATAAAACAGCATATAATAATAATCCAATACCAAAAACAATTTAAAACCCATTAATATAAAAAACCAAACATACATACAGACATACCATACATGAAATTGTAAAGGCCTAGGGGGAAAGTGTATCTCAATTCCCCCAGGCCTGGCGGCAGAGGTGGGTTTTAAGTAGCTTACGAAAGGCAAGGAGGGTGGGGGCAATTCTAATCTCTGGGGGGAGTTGGTTCCAGACGGCCGGAGCCGCCACAGAGAAGGCACTTCCTCTGGGTCCCACCAAGCAACATTGTTTAGTTGACGGGACCCAGAGAAGACCCACTCTGTGGGACCTAACTGGTCGCTGGGATTCGTGCAGCAGAAGGTGGTCCCTGAGATAGTAGGTAGTTAATCCAATATGTGTGTATGTGAGTGTGTGTACACACACCCTCCATTACATATATTTCCTGCAATGCCTAGAATCTGCCTCATTTTGAAAGTTTCCTTTTAATTGTGCTCCGCATTTCGGACTCCCGAAACCACTGAAGATGTCAAAGTAAATTTTAATTGACAGCAATCATGGGCTGCTGCTCTTTCTGGTTCTTAACGATCCATATTTGGAGAGATGCCACTGGCCCTGTCGTGTATTCTCGCCATTTTATTATCGAAGCCCTAGCTTTTTTTAAACAACCCCCCCCCAATAGTGTATTTAATTCTGCACAGGATTATTATTATTTTTTGTTTTAAAAAGACAGATGAATAGATTAGAGGGAAGAGTGACCTCAGCGTCAGGAACATTTTGTCCCAGGGCTGTGTTTCCTTCTCGGCATCTAAGACAAACTTTGTGTAGGTCAGGTGACACCCTGACTTGGTAGGTGCCCATTCAACCAGGGTTAGCAGCTAAGCAAGACCTCAGTCTCCTTCTCTGCCCAAGGGGAGGGAGTCATAGTAGGAGGACGTGCATTTTGTATTTGCTGGCTGGGGAATTCAGGGAGTTGGTCCCCAAAAGTTGCCAATTTTGGGGAGCCCTGCTCTAGTAGTTCTCACCTGTTATTTACCTGTCTCCTTTGCCTTTTTTTTTGGGCAGCTGGCCGACACTCTGAAACGGCTGAAGGACAGCGGTCTTTCTTCGGCGGGATCCTCCACCACCCCAAACAGCAGCACCCCCTTTTCCCACGACACGGCCTTTTCCAGCTGTCGACAGGACACCCCCAACTCCTACAGCCAGTTTACCCCCCAGTCGCAAGGGACGCCTGTGACCCCACGTCTGGGGGGGACCCCCTTTTCCCAAGACTCCGCCTACTCCAGTCGACAGACCACGCCGGCCTACCATTTCGGACAGGACTCCGGCTACAAACCCCGGAGGCACGAAACGAAATTCACGGACGCTTATAACCGCCGCCTGGGCCACCACTACGTGCACAACACAGGCGGGACTTTGCGAAGCTCCGAGCACCAGTTCGGCGCCTTCAAGTCCCATCAGCCGGAGACGGTGCAATATCCCCAGGCGTCCCCCGCGAGTCACTCAGGTGCTTCGACGTACAAATCGGCCTTCTCCCCCTACCAGGCTCCAGCCACGTACCCCCAGCCCGAAGAGCCCCAGTTTTCTCAAACGTCCCGGGAATTGGAATACCGGCGGCCCCCACCCCCACCCCCCACCGAGGTGACCGCCGAAAGCAGCCCCGCTCCCCCTGCGGAATTCGTCCCCGCGAAGGACAAACCGGAGGAGCCGCCTCCTCTTCCTCCTCCTCCTCCGCCGCCCCCGGAGCCCGACAGTCTTAGTGAGCCCCCCGTTGGGGTGTCCTTTGGTCAGACTCCCGAAAGGAGCGAGACGCCCGGCACGCCGACTGTCGAATCGGAAAGCCAGCCGAACAGTTTAGACTCGAGGATCGAAATGCTTTTAAAAGAGCAGAGATCAAAACTCTATTTTCTCAACGAGCACGACTCGGACAATGAGATACGGATGGAAGGCAGCCCCATATCTTCGTCCTCTTCCCAGCTCTCCCCCATCCCGAACTCGCAGCCCAGCTACCGAGCGCCAACCCCTTCCTCGCGCCCTTCCAGCACCGGCTTGGAAGACATCAGCCCGACCCCGTTGCCCGATTCGGACGACGACGAGCCCATCGTCGGGGTAGCTTCCGCCTGCCACAACTCGAGAGGGGCAGCCGAGGCCAGCGCCACGCCCGTGGACCAGCTGAACAGGATCTCCAAATCGGAGCCCTTGGAGGCGAAAGAAACGCAGCCGTTTAGCAGCAGCCCCGTGCCGGAAACAATGGAAGAGGTAAGCGAGCTGGTGTGCAGGTAGGGCCACAATGGAGCTCATAATATCCATCTTTAAGGGCGACGTTGGTTGGGTGAGTTTTGCCCCGTTTCTCAACTTTTCGGGCCCAGTTGTTAAATGAATCATGTTGTTTAGGAAGTCGGTTGTACATGGATTCTGGCTTCCCTATAGACTTTGCTTATCAGAAAGTCAGAAAGAATAGAATAGAATAGAATAGAATAGAATTCTTTATTGGCCAAGTGTGATTGGACACACAAGGAATTTGTCTTTGGTGCAGATGCTCTCAGTGTTCATAAAAGAAAATATAGATTTGTCAAGAATCACGTGGTACAGCATTTAATGATTGATAGGGGTTCATCAAGAATAGAATAGAATAGAGAATAGAATAGAGAATAGAACAGAATAGAATTCTTTATTGGCCAAGTGTGGTTGGACTCATAAGGAATTTGTCTTTGGTGCCGATGCTCTCAATGTACATAAAAAGAAAAGATACATTTGTCAAGAATCATGTGGTACAACATTTAATGATTGATAGGGGTTCATCAAGAATAGAATAGAATAGAATAGAACAAAATAGAATTCTTTATTGGCCAAGTGTGATTGGACTCACAAGGAATTTGTCTTTGGTGCCGATGCTCTCAATGTACATAAAAAGAAAAGATACATTTGTCAAGAATCATGTGGTACAACATTTAATGATTGATAGGGGTTCATCAAGAATAGAATAGAATAGAATAGAACAAAATAGAATTCTTTATTGGCCAAGTGTGATTGGACTCACAAGGAATTTGTCTTTGGTGCCGATGCTCTCAATGTACATAAAAAGAAAAGATACATTTGTCAAGAATCATGTGGTACAACATTTAATGATTGATAGGGGTTCATCAAGAATAGAATAGAATAG
>NW_027248780.1:0-14256 GCF_031021105.1 Erythrolamprus reginae | reverse complement strand
TAAACCATAGAGAATTCAGAATTAGCTCCTTGCTTCCTTGTTTTTCATTATCTCGGCCACAAAGCTAGGAGGGATCATAAGAATAGAATAGAATAGAATTTTTTATTGGCCAAGTGTGATTGGACACACAAGGAATTTGTCTTGGTGCATATGCTCTCAGCATACATAAAATAAAATATACATTTGTCAAGAATCATGTGGTACAACACTTAATGATTGTCATAGGGGTCAAATAAGCAATGAAGAAGCAATATTAATAAAAACCCTAGGATATAAGCAACAAGTTACAGTCATACAGTCAACATGGGAGGAAATGGGTGAAAGGAATGATGAGAAAAACTAGTAGAATAGAAGTGCAGATTTAGTAGAAAGTCTGACAGTGTTGAGGGAATTATTTGTTTAGTAGAGTGATGGCGTTCAGAAAAAAACTGTTCTTGTGTCTCGTTGTCTTGGTGTGCAGTGCTCTGTGGCGACGTTTTGAGGGTAGGAGTTGAAACAATCCAATAATAATAAATAATCCAAGTAGTATAAGAATTGTCCAGTAGGTTATTTTAAAACATTTTGGGAAATATTTAAAATCCCTCATAGGATAAAATTAGAGAACATTTTTTGTATGAAATGGAGACACAACAAAGCCCTCAACAAAACATTTCATCTTTTGAAATAAACTCCCTGATAGATCAACCAGCTTGCATTAATGGAAAACAAAAGTGCTAATCCTTCAACATTATTTGAAACTCAGTGAAAATTGCATTTCTAATTTAGGTGAGGGTGGGTGTTTTTGGTTTCTTGGTTTTATTTTCCAAAAATAAAATAATTTTACTCCAAATGTTATCCTACATATGACTTATAGTATTTGTAGCATAACCAGGGGAAAAAACTATTTTTTTTTTTTTTGCTCCAATGCTGTGGACTGACTCATCAAGGGGAAAAAAAATCATTCTGTATAGCTAAAGTTTGAATAAACTTTACATACTTTCAAAGCTCAGGACAAGAGCTAAACTCACAGAAATTCTCACAGAAAAACAGGACCCTTTAAACATTTTTAAATTCACTCTGGAGCCCAAAAGCAACAGGCCAAAAGAGCATGCAAAGCAATTTGTTTCCTATTAAAATACATCACACATTAACACTACATAAATTAAAGCAAAACTTTATATGAATGCCAAATATATTTTTTATAAAAATTGCATGCTGATTGGTTGAGCATGCACAGCAATACAAATGTGCAAACATTCTATTAACAGTCTTTGCATTGTCAATACAGCATTAGGACATACAACTGTTTCACGTTCATATGAATTCTAAATTCTAATTATTTATAAAACTCCAGTAACTTACCAGAGAGGCAATGAATTAAACTGCAAGTTGCTTCCTTCAGTCAGGGTTGATATCTCTTCTGCTCTGTCCAGGGTGTCCAGGGGGAAAGCATTTTGAAATTCCCTGATATTTCCCTGACACTTCCCTGTAACTTGGAATCTAGTAAAGACACGGTCATAGATGACGTCATCCAAACAGCTAAGCCGTGGAGCTAAGCCGTTGTTGCCACAGCATGATCCGTTGTTTTGAGGGTTTTTTGCATGATTTCCCCCTGACTGTTAAACATTTTAATAGTTTATCGTGAAACTAACTTGACTTAATGATTTCATATCCCATTTGAAATGAAATCTTCAACCTGTGTTTGTTTCAAGTATCAATGTTTTTCAAAGTATATTCCTAAATATTTTTTCCCTTTCATGTAAATGCTCTATCATTGATTTTGAGCTACATTTTGAATATTTCCAAACTACAACAGTTTCTGAAGAAAAGAATAGGGGGGGGGGAGTAGAAATGGTTTTAGGAAAAATGTAACACCGCAGAAGGATTTGTTACATAATACAGACCAAAAAGGAACTCAAATCTAAATCTGACATTTACTGTTTTCCTATTTTGAATCTATACAATTGGATATACTAATTATGCATTCATTTGTTTAAATGTGTTTCTTTCAGGTGTATGACTGTGCAAATAACAAATTGCAACCCTGAAAACTAGCATAGAATAAATCCAAAAACTGCAATTTAAAAAAACTGACCACAAAAGAAATATAACTGAGGCTCACATGCAGTTTCTATTCTCAATACAGATAGACTCATTAGACATAATGTGTTAATCTGAAACTCAGAGTGTGTGTTGTCTCAGGTTAATAATACAACAGAAAATGCATACATTTTGAGTCCTGCCAAATGATATATTTAACAGAGGAAATTTGGAGCATGTCAGCCCTTTTGGAATGAATAAGATGAGCACAGTTAATTTGATTGAGGTGACATAACAAATACCGTATTTTTCGCTCCATAAGACGCAGTTTTTTTCCTCCCAAAGTAGGAAGAAAAATCAGCCCCGTCTTATGGAGCGAAGATGCAGGCAGGGAGGGGGGGGAGGCTGCGAACTCGGAAGCGCCATCCCGCCGGCTGGCTGGCTAGCTGCTGCCTGGCCCCCTCCCTCCCGGAGGAGGGTCTCCCTCCGCACCACCAGCGGCGCTCCCCCCGCCAGCCAGCCAGCCAAGCCCCGCGCCCGCCAGAACCGACTCCTCGCTCTCCCCCCGCCGCCCGCCACATTTGCAGGAGGTGGGGAGGGTCGGGCGGCCCGCCAAGGCCAGGAGGGATGCCGCTGCCCCCCTTCCCTCTCTCCGCCCGCCGCTGCGCCTCCTTGACGCCGAGAGGACATGCCGGCAAAGGTTTTTCTCAGTGGAGGTCTTCAATGTCGGGGGCGCACGGGCGGTTGCGCGCGCTCCCTATCTCCCTGCTAGCCCACTCGGAATATTCAAAATAAGAAAAGCCTTTGCCGGCGAAGGTTTTTCTTATTTTGAATATTAGGAGTGGGCTAGCAGGGAGATAGGGAGCGCGCGCAACCGCCCGTGCGCCCCCGATATTGAATATCACCTTCGCCGGCCCCGCCTCTCCTGCAACCCCCTTGCTGAGAGCCCGGGACAGAAAGAGACAGAAAGAAAACAAGAGAGAGAAAGTGAGAAGAAGAGAGAGAAAGAGGGGGAGAGAGAGAGAAAGAGAGAGGGGGAGAGAGAGAAAGAGAGGGGGAGGGAGAAAGAGAGAGGGGGAGAGAGAGAAAGAGAGGGGGAGGGAGAAAGAGAGTGGGAGAGTGGGGAGAGATAGCAAGAGAGGGAGAGAGAGAAAGAGAGAGGGAAAGAGGGAGAGAGGGGGGAGAGAAAGAGAGAGGGAGGGAGAGAGGAAATAAAGGAAGAGGAGAGAGAGAAAGGAAGAGAAAGAAAGAAAGAAAGAGGGATAGAAAGAGAGAGAGAGAGTGAGAGATGCTCAGTGAGCCTTTCTTTGAAGTTGCCTTTCTTTCTTTCTTTCTTTCTTTCTCTCTTTCTTTCTTTTTCTCTCTTGCTCTCTTGCTCTTTCATTCTTTTTTCTTTCTCTTGCTTTCTTTCTTTCTCTTGCTTTCTCTCCTTCCTTCCCTCCTTCCATTTCTTTCATTCCCCCTCTCTATTTTTATTTCTCTTTCATTTTCTTTCTTTCTCTCTTGCTTTCTTTCTTGCTCTTTTTCTTTCTCTCTTTTACCTTCCCTTCCTCTATTTCTTCTTTTCTTTCTCCTTCCTACCTTCTTCCCTCCCTCCCTCCCTTCAGTCCTTCCTCTCTTTCTCTCCCCTTTCATAAGTTTCCTTGCTTCCTTCCTCTGTTCCTGTCCCTTCCCCCTTTCTTTCTTTCTTTCTTTCCTTCCTTCCTTCCTTTCCTCCCTCCATTTCTTGCTTTCCTTTTCCTTCCTCCCTTCTTTCCTCCCTCACTCCCTTCTTTCACTCCTTCCTCTCTTCCTCTCCCCTTTTTGGCTCAAAATATTTTTTTTCTATTTTCCTCCTCTAAAATCTAGGTGCGTCTTATCAGCAGGTGCGTCTTATAGAGCGAAAAATACAGTAATATGTCCCTGTTTATATAGGACTTTATAAGTGATGTCCAAGACCTTGGACTGAACACAGCCAATTGAAAGCCATTGCAGCATGGAAAATAGTAGGTTGTGCCATGGTGGAGCCATAAATATTCATTTTTCTGTGTTCTGAGTGAATTGCAGTTCAAAGTGGATTTCAAGTCAAGTCCCACATAGAATGCACCGTAATAGTCCAAACGAGAAGATCAAGGCATGAACGACTTTGACTAAGGCTGCTGATCCAGCAATGAGTGTAATTATTAGATAATGATTTGTGCAAAGACCACCTGGTCATAACTACTGCTTTTCAAATTTTGCACTGGTTCTATATGGGGAAATGCTATATTATTCAGGATAGATGATATGGGATACAGTACATCCCATTTCCAGGGAGCTCTAAGAAACAAATCATTCAGTCTTTCCAGGGTTAAGTTGAGGCATAGAACATAGATAAGTGGTAGCGAACCTTTTTCTTCTTGTGTGCAAAAGATGGGAGAGCACGCACATGTATGTGCCGGCATACTATCCCCCTACATGCACCACACTGCCTGCATGCATCCCAACAGATGTGTTCCCCCGTTGGGCTATTTTTCACCTTCAGGCTTCCCTGAAGCCTCTAGAATGTGAAAAATGGTCCAACGGGCAAACTGGAAGTTCAGAAAAACAGACTTCCAATTTGCCCGTTGGGCTGTTTTTTGCTCTCCAGAGGCTTCCCTGAAGCCTAGGGAGGGCAAAACCGATCTTCCCCAAGGCCAAATATCAACTGGCCAGCAGCCACATGCACACAGGAGCTGACATAGGGCAAAGCCTCATATGCCCTCAAATATGGCTTCACATGCTACCTGTGGCACACGTACCATAGGTTTGCCTTCACAGACATAGAACAACAGAATTTAAAGGGTCTTGAAGGTCTTATTATTATTTCTCATCCAGATCTCCACAGACTCCAGCAATGAAAAAATTGATGACATCATTTGCTTCACTTGGGTAACAAATCAATGATATTATCCATCATTTTCCTATTGATGTTAAATAGGAGTAGAAATATTGTAGAACTTTGAAGAATATTATAGAACTTTGGCTCTAGAGATTAGCTGTCTAGGGACAATATCTTTGGAACTGATATTGGATGAAGGGGGACATTTCCAATATTCATTTTTATTTTCCCACCCTTCATCAGTTACCAATGTTCCTATTTTTTCCCTTCCTTTACTTGTCACCTCCATCTTCTTGTAATAAAGTAAAAACATCTGATGTGTTTCATTTCAGGCACCACTGAAAACTTAAGTGTTTTGTGAATGCAATGGTTTGTGCATGGAACATTTTTTTACCTCCCTACAATCTATGTAAATATAAGCATAGAATGAATCAATGTGTGTGTGTGAGTGAGTGAGAGAAGGGGGGGAGACACACACACACACACACACACACACAAAGAGATGAAAATATAGTCTGTCAAGGGCTCGTTGATTACAAGGATTAGCTTTTTTTTAATAAAGAAAGAAAATTAGTTAAAACTTCATTCTGTTTTGTTGATTGCTGTACAGTCCCCTCTCCAAACTGTCACGCTGAGTATTGACAGCCCCAGAGACATTCAGAGACATTCAAAGTTATTCAGTAATTAAATAGTTAACTATGCATGTGTTTTATTAATTCCTACTATTATTATGTAAAAATCCTGCCACATCATTAATGCATCACATCCGCCCTCTTCAGATTCTCCATTTTATATTGTTTAGTCCTTTGTTAGCTGCCATGATGTAAAGACGTATTTTATTTGCCTCCCATGGCATATTTTATTTTTTCTACTTTTATAATAAAAGGAAACATTGTTTGAAAGCAGATTCTTTCTTTTAATCCATCGACCTCCAGAAATGATTTATTATGGTTCACACGGACTGTAATATATCGTCTATTTCTGACAAACTGCTCGGCCAGGAAACACTCCCGGCGGCTCGAGTCTCCTCCAAACTGCTCAGCCAGGAGATGCGCCGGGCAGCTCAAGCCCATCAAGGAGCTGCAGGAGTCTGGGGAGGAGACTGGCAAGGCACTGCTGGAGCCTGGGCCACCATCAGCCAGGCACAAGCAGCAGGAGGGCCGCAGGAAAGCTTCCCTCTCTCCCGGTCAAGTAATGAAAGAGAATGAGCTCCTGCCGAGAAGGTCATGGGTTCAAACAGGGTTTTGCCACAAGGCAGGTGGGCAAGACGCGTGTTGTGGGGCACTGGATATTGGAGGTCCAATTGGCTCCACTCGGCAGGATGTGAGGATGACCAAATCCTCATACTGGGATTTATTTGTTTATTTCAGTTGAAAGGGACCTTGCAGGTCATCAAGTCCAACCCCCTGCTTAAGCAGGAAATCCTACAGCACCCCAGCCAAATGACAGTCCAATCTACTCTTGAAAATGTCCAGACTTGGGGAGTTCACAACCTCTGCTGGCAGGCTGTTCCACATGCCGATATAAAAGGGAGAGGGGCAACCACCACAGGTGCTGTGGGCCATGGCTGGGACACTTCTGGGGATGAGGCAGCTCGAGCAGGCGGGGCAGCACTGGCTGGTGGCTCCCGGAAATCACTGACTGCTGCCGTGTCTCGCAGGACCTACCCCCACGGCCACTGGATGGCTCCAGCAGCAGAGGTGCTCCATGTCCACCGAATGAGCGCTGTGCTTTCTGGCCCCACCTAGCATTGGGTGCTGTCGTTGCTGGCTAGGGTAGCATGCGCAGAAGCCGAATCTCACATGCACGGCAGGTGCACGGTGGGTGGCAATGGAGATGCGCGTGTAACTCCATTTACGTTGATGGAATGGCATTCCATGCTGTCCTACCTGGAGCCCACCCCCTGGATGTGCCCAAAGATTCAATTTAAAAGCAACTCTATCATTAAATGTCAAATATGTAGCACAAGAATCCTGCATAAAATCTGTTTATTCTTTCCCCTTCCTCAAGTTTCAGCTTACTTTCTTGGCTTACACTATTAAAACAACCCCCCTCCCCAAAATAAAACTACAATTTCAGGATTGCACAAGTATATATTTTTATGCAATCTATTAAGACTGCTTTGAATAACTTTTTGGCATATATCTTTTTACACTTTTGACTATAGAGAGAAAAATCAATTTCTATCTTCATCTATAGTTCTATGCACATAGGTAGACTACTATGTCTTCTTAATTCACAAAACATTTTGATTTTTGATACAGCATTTCAGATTGCCATGCCAATAAAATACACTTTAGCTATATAACTTATTACAATCTTGAAAAGGAACAGAACATAATCATAAAAAATTGTGATATGCCTTCAATATATATAATGTATTGAATGGGATGGGGATTCCTATCCTAACAATTCCAGTCAGCAGATTATAGTGGCAGTAAAAAAAGATACAGTTGTCTGCTATGGTTCTTAGCCAAGCTCATCAACCGTAGGACAAAGTTCAATAGCCATATTCATAGTATAGTTTCATATGTCAAAATAAATTGTAAAGCAAGTGTCCTGAGGAAAACATTGAAAGGTCACAGCCATATATATATTGCTATTGAACTATCAGTGATGGAGATCTCTCTGTTCATGTTTAAAGATTCCACAGTTTGGGGAGTCATATTAGTTACTTGTACATGCTTCAGCTACCAAGTTTACTTGATTTGTATTGCAATACACTTATTTTCTCATTTCCAAGAAAATGTCTCCAATTCCAGTACGTACTTCAATCCAGATTGCAAATTAATTTTGTAGACTGATATCATGATGGATTTATATTATTATTATTATTATTATTATTATTATTATTATTATTATTATTATTATTATTATTATTGTTATTATTGTTGTTATTGTTACTGTTACTATTACTATTGAAATAAAGATTTTTTTAAAATTAGTATAAGCTAGAATAGAATAGAATAGAATTTTTTATTGAATTTGTCTTGGTGCATATGCTATCTGTACATAAAGAAAAGATATGTTCGTCAAAAAGCCTAACACTTAATGATAGTCCGGGAACAAATAAGAAATCATATCATATTAGGAACCAATCAATATAAATTGTAAGGATATAAGCAACAAAGTTACAGTCATACAGTTATTAATAGGAGGACATGGGTGATGGGAATGATGAGAAGATTAATAGTAGTGCAGACTTAGTAAATAGTTTGATAGTGTTATTTGTTTAGCAAAGTGATGGCATTTGGAGAAAAACTGTTCTTGTTTCTAGTTGTTCTAGTTTCTGGTGCTATATAACATTGTTTTAAGTAGGAGTTGAAGGAGGAGTTGTGTCTAGGATGTGAGGTGTCTGTAAATATTTTCACAGCTCTCTTTTTGACTCATGCAGTATACAGGTCCTCAACAGACGGCAAGTTGTCAGCAAATTGTTTTTTCTGCAGTCTGATTATCCTCTGAAGTCTGTGTCTATCTGTGTTTGCAGAACCAAACCCAAGAGTTATAGAGGTGCAGATACCAGATTCAATAATTCCTCTGTTGAACTGTATCAGCAGCTCCTTGGGCAGTTTGAGCTTCCTGAGTGCCACAGAAAGAACATTTTGTTGTGCTTTTTTGATGACCTTTTTGATGTTAGGTGTCCATTTTTGTACAATACTTTACTCAGAACAAAACACAACACAACCAATGAACATTGAAATAAATAACATTGAAATAAAAACACAACAAAAACTTTGTATTGTCCCCTCTTCCAATTTAATCTGGCATCTTACAGTAGCTTTGTATCATTAGCCAGCCTCCTGCATAACCATGTAAAATATGTAACACTTGTAATAAAGCCATAGTAGCAATAACACTTAGACTTATCTACTGCTTCATAGTGTTTTATAGCCCTCTCTAAGCAGTTAACAAAGTCAGCATATTGGTGCCAACAATCTGGGTCCTCATTTTACTGATCTCAGAAGGCTGGAAGCTAGTCATCAGTCAGCAGAATTAGCCTGCAATACTGCATTCTAACCACTGCACCACCACAGCTCTTATAATGTGATTTGCTTGCTTTGGACTTAAACCATACAAGTATAATGATATTGCCGAAGAGCCGGAGTAACGACACAGACACAAGAGCTGGATTTAAAACTGGGTCATTTCATTAAAATAAATTAGCATAATTTAATTTAAATAAATTAGCATATCAACATAACTAATTATGACCCCAACAATGGACCTGCAGGGTCAAACAAATACTTCCGGGGCGGAAATGACGTAGCAATAAACATTCCTGGGCAACTTATGGGCGTAGCTCCATGCTAGTCCAGGTGAGGGATCCCTCCCTCACCTGAAACCCTGCCATGCACTTGCATGCGGGGGGTCCAGCCGGCTAACCCCTAACAGGGGACTTAAAGGTGCGGGACCCAAAGACAGGTTCCCCCCAACTGCTCAGGTCGCCACCACCACAAGCTTGGAGAGAACCTGTCAATCATCCCCAAAGATGCCCAACGGAGAACACGCAGTTGCTAAACCACCACCCAATTTTCCGCCCCTAACCTGCCTACCCAAATGACCAAAGGTAAGCCAATCAGCCTAAAAAGGGGGGTGCAGCACCCCCTAACCGCTTATCCCCCTCTACAGTGTGGAATAGGCAAAAAAAACGGCCTAACCAATAGGCCAGACCGCAAAAAATTCCTATTCGGCCCCCTAGGGCGACCCAAAATAGCACACTATAAAATAGGGAGGGCGGGTGGGTGTCTGCTCTGGTGATCTGTCCGAGCGAAAAGGCTGAGCCAGGGCCTGCACTCCCTTAAATAGGGCTGGCAGGCCCCGCCCGGACGCATCACCGATCAGGCCATCTGCGGCCTGATCCTCGGCCGAAGTCTCGCTCTCGCGGCTCCGCCGAGTGCCCGGTCTCCCCATTGCCTGTCGGCAAATGCCGCTGGCGGGTAAGTCCGCCGGCGCTAATTTATAATGCATGCATTGTGTCTTAATGTAATCTGTAAATTAATTGTTTCAAAATATTTTGAAGATAACTTTTTGAAGCTGGGCACTAATATATAATAGTTGTATTTTCTGATCAACAATGTACTCACAGTCTAATCTGGATAATATCATTTTCTCCATGTAAACTTATTCATCAATTTGATTGTTCTTTGGAAAAATCAGAAAATGCAAGTAAGGCCACTACATTATTTTAACTTCAATATAGTCTGCTTCTCTCTACTTATTAAATAAATGCTCCTTCTGTGTGAAAAAAAGAGACAAAGTAGTATATTATACCTGTCTTTTGGAGCAATTACTTCATGCAGAGACAATATTTTTAAATCAGTTACTAATGCAATCTTCACAGCAGTTCTCCTGCCGATAACAACTAAATAACTTTGAAATCCACAATCTTCAAAGATGAAGAACTTTGCAAGAGCAATTATTAGTCTTACAGGTGCTGCTATTTCAAAAGGTGTTGCAGCTACAACTAGTTGGGTAGTTGTAGACACTGGAAACTGTTGTCCACCTGATGGAAACAGGATATATTCCTAAACAATAAAATAATAAATTCTTTGCTATATTAGATTTTGATTGGTGGAATTATTGTATTTATTGTTGTGTGGAATCTTGATCTAGACTAGAGAGAGGGATCAAGATGGCCCAGGTTTAGAGTTGCTGCATTTCCAGCAGCCATACCAGAGTTCTGAGAGACTCGTTGAAGTTTTATTTTGCCGTTCCCAGGGGTGTGAAATTGTGTGCATCAGATTTTGTTTTTCTGACATGCTTTACTGAGGCCAATGTTTTAGATTTTCTTTCTATCCCCATATGTATATATGTATATGTACATATGTGTGTGTGTGTGTGTGTATCTTACTTACATTGTAGTATACAAATACAGTAGAACCCCGAATTACGAGTTTAATTGGTGCCAGAAGGAGGCTCGTAAGTTGAACAGCTCGTATGTCGAAACATTGTTTCCCATAGCAAACAATGGAAAAGCGATTAATGCGTGCGCCCCGAAAAAAGAGATGGGTTTTTGAACGTTCGCGCGTGCTTAAAAAGGCCTGAGGGGCTCGGGGGGTGCTTGCAGCCGGCCTGGGGGGCTTGCCAGCACCCCCCCTGAGCCCCCCAGGCCGGCTGCAACCTTTTAAAACACGCGCGTGGCTTCGCAGCTGTCTCCTGAAGCCGAACGCTAACTTCCGCGTTCAGCTTCAGGAGACAGCTGCGAAGGCGCGCGCGCGCGTTTTAAAAGGTTGCAGCCGGCCTGGGGGGCTCGGGGGAGTGCTGGCAAGCCCCCCAGGCCGGCTGCAAGCACCCCCCCGAGCCCCCCAGGCCGGCTGCAACCTTTTAAAACACGCGCGCGGCTTCGCAGCTGTCTCCTGAAGCCAAACGCGGAAGTTAGCGTTCGGCTTCAGGAGACAGCTCCTTGGCGCTCGTATCCCGAATTTGGGCTTGTAAGTAGAACAAAAATATCTCTCCCCTCCCAGCTCTTATCTCGAGTTGCTCGCAAGTAGAGCAGCTCGTATGTCGGGGTTCCACTGTATGGTAAAATCCTTCTTTTACATACCTTTTACATAACAAAAACTACTCAAAGCATTGATGGTACCATGCAAAGATAGCTAAAATGATTTTGAAATAAAGTATTAAAAATCAACACTGAAAAAGGTGTATATTTCCACCATATTGTTGCATACCTCCCAGAGACCAATAAGAGCACACAGAATTGGCCTCCTCCAGGTCCCATCTACTAAGCAATGCAGATTGGCAGGGCTGCGACTTCTCTGTTGCTGTCCCGGCTCTATGGAATCAACTCCCCCCCAATGTCTGTACTGCTCCCACTATCCTACGGCCTTCCATAAGGCGACGAAGACCTGGCTTTGCTGCCAGGCCTGGGGACCATGAATTAACAACTATCACTGCCAAATCATATGAATGATATGCATGCATGTTGTCATGATTTGTTAATTATGGGTTTTTAATCAGGGTTTTAAAGTTTTAGATTGTAAATTTGACTTCTTTTTATTGTTTTTGTATTTATATTGTTGTTGTAACCCGCTCTGAGTCCTTCAGGATTGGGTGGCATAGAAGTTGAATTAAATAAATAAAAATAAACAAATAAATATATCCTTCCATAGAAGTAGAGTCAGCACAGTTTGTTTTTATTTAAAGTTCTAATCACTTGGAAAAAAATTGTAAGTTTGCTTTCTCCAAGAATGATGTTTGGTTCTTTATAGTAACTGATAATTTTATGATAGAGATGAAAAATGCATTACACCTGTAGTATGTTAGTCTTTTTATCATTAATGATCCTTATCCATGGTTTCCCAGATGAACTTTTCTATTAGAGTGACAGAAAGGAACGTCTTTTTCAGTAATAACATAGGAAGGCATGTAGGTAGACAGGTAGGATTTTTTTCTGTTTTCTTAATGAGTACTATGGAGAGCAGTCATTACTTTAAATATTATTCCTTAGAAAAAATAGTAATTAAAGATTGTAGGATTGAATAGGCAAGAAACTTTGGCTATAACATAATGTTTGACCAATTAGATAATATGTGCAATAAAGGATTAAAATGTGCATTATAGCTTGAAGGAGATGGTGTACCATTAACATTTGGCACCTGATAAATTGTCTAAGATGTATAAGGGTGTATCAAATGTTGTCTGAAGGTACTTTTTATCATCTCTAATTATAAAGATGGCAAAGACTTACTGGAATCAGATATGTATTTTAACTCATATAATTCTTAAAATACAATTAAAGCCAAATGCTTTTCATTTAGGTTTGGACACAGAGATTTTTTTAAAAAATGGAGCTTTGTTTTTATATACAGGTAGTCATCAATTTACAAGAACAATTGAGCCAAAGTTTCTGTTGCTATGTAAAATATTTGTTAAGTGAGTTTTCCCCTATTTTATGATCCCTTTTTGCCACAGTTATCAAGTTAATAACCCAGTCATTAAGTGAATCTGGCTTCCCCACTGACTTTGTTTGTTAGAAGGTCACAAAATATAATCACATTTACAGAATCACATGATTGCAGAAGAGACGGAGTAATGACACGGACACAAGAGCTGGATTTAAACTGGGTCATTTTTATTAATAATAAATTAGCATAATTTATTCAACTAAATTAGCATAAATTAACATACCCAACTATGACCCAAACAATGGACCTGCAGGGTCAAACAATTGCTTCCGGGGCGGAAAAATGACGTCAGATAAACTTCCTGGGCAACTTATGGGCATAGCTCCCTGCTAGTCCAGGTGAGGGACCCCTCCCTCACCTGAGACCCTGCCATGCACTTGCATGAGGGGGTCCCACCGGCTAACCCCTAACAGGGGACTTAAAGGTGCGGGACCCAAAAACAGGTTCCCCCCAACTGCTCAGGTCGCTTCCACCACAAGCTTGGAGAGAACCTATCAATCATCCCCAAAGATGCCCAAAGGAGAACACGCAGTTGCTAAACCACCACCCAGTTTTCCGCCCCTAACCTGCCTACCCAAATGACCAAAGGTAAGCCAATTAGCCTAACAGGTGCAAGCACCCCCTAACCGCACATCCATCTCCCCAGTGTGGAATGGGCGAAAAAACAGCCCGGCTAAGAGGCAAAGCCGCAAAAAATTCCCATTTGGCCCCCTAGGGCGACCCACAATAGCACACTGCAAAATAGGGATGGCGGGCGGGTGTCTGCTTCCTGCTGACTGTCCGGGCGAAAAGGCCGAGCCCGGGCCTAGGCGCCCTTAAATAGGGCGGGTAAGCCCCGCCCGGACACGTCAGCATACAGGCCATACTTGGCCTGATTCTCGGCCGAAGTCTCGCCTCGCGAGACTTCGGCCAAGATCCAAAATGGCAGCCGCCAGGGGTCCGGTGTCTTCCCGGCCCTCCTGCAAACTGCGCCAGCGGGGTGAGTCCGCCGGCGCTATTTTGGGATACTGCAACCATCATAAACATGAGTTTCTTGTAACCCGTCTTTGGACCCATTCAATTTTGTCAATATCTTTTTGTAGGTGAGGTCTCCAGAACTGAACACAGTATTCCAAATGTGATCTTACTAGCACTCTATATAGCGGGATCATTTTTGTTATTTCTTTCCCTCTTTTTAAAATTCTTTTCTTTTTTTTCTATTTTTTGAAATTTAGTAACTTTTTGAGGGAGAAAAGAACAATTAATACATTTCATCCACAGCTATAAACTTTATAAAATGCAACTTTCTTAAATTAAATATTTGAATATTTCTAGAAACAATGGTGGATTAAGGGGTGATATTTCAATAGCAACAGTCACAAGTGAATAAAGTGCTATGTTTACTGTTCATTCATTCAATTACATATCATTCATCAAAAGAGTTAAAATTGATTTACATCAGAGAAAATATTTAAACATACTGACTTTGTGCTTCCAGAAAATCCACTCTCC
>NW_027248779.1:0-15112 GCF_031021105.1 Erythrolamprus reginae | reverse complement strand
CAAAACCCACAGCCACCCCGTCTTATCCAGGTTGAGTTTGAGTCTGTTGACAGCCATCCAGGCCCCAACAGCCTCCAGACACCGGCACATCACTTCCGCTGCTTCGTTGATTGGACATGGGGTGGAGATGTAAAGCTGGGTATCATCAGCGTATTGATGATACCTCACCCCATGCCCTTGGATGATTTCACCCAGTGGTTTCATGTAGATATTAAATAGCAGGGGGGAGAGGACTGACCCCTGAGGCACCCCACAAGGGAGAGACCTCGGAGTCGACCTCTGACCCCCCACTAACACCGACTGCGACCGACAGGAGAGGTAGGAGCAGAACCACTGGAGAACAGTGCCTCCCACCCCCAACCCCTCCAGCCAGTGCAGAAGGATACCATGGTCGATGGTATCGAAAGCCGCTGAGAGGTCAAGAAGCACCAGGACAGAGGATAAACCCCTGTCCCAGGCCCGCCAGAGATCATCCATCAACGCGACCAAAGCAGTTTCCGTGCTGTAACCGGGCCTGAAACCCGAATGCTGGGGACCTAGATAATCGGCTTCTTCCAAGGATCGTTGGAGATGGAGCGCCACCACCTTCTCAACAACCTTCCCCATAAAGGGAAGGTTGGAGACTGGACGATAGTTATTAAGTACGGCTGGGTCCAGGGAAGGCTTCTTGAGGAGGGGGCATTGGTAATCTCCTGGACCCAGCTCTGTGTCACCTCCCTGCTGGCCGAGACCAACCAGGAGGGACACGGATCCAGTAAGCAGGTGGCGGAACTCACAGCTCCAATGGCCTTGTCCACTTCATCAGGTGTCACCAGATCAAACTCTTCCCAGACAGGTGGACAAGTACGTGCCCCAGTCACCTCGACTGACTCGTTGTCAGTCGACTCTGTTTTCCAATTGGAGTCGAAGTCGGCCCGGATCTGAGCGATTTTATCAGCGAAAAACGTGTTAAAATCCTCGGCACTGCTCTGCAAAGGCTCCCCAACTCCCCCCTGGTTAAGAAGGGAGTGGGTCACCCTAAACAAAGCGGCCGGGTGGGATTCCGCTGATGCTATCAAGGCGGCATGGTATGCGCATCTTGCCACCTTGAGCACCACTTTGTAAGTCTTAATTAAAGCTCTTACAATTGTTCGATCAGATTCAGACCTACTCTTCCTCCATCGCTTCTCTAGACGTCTCTTCTGGCGTTTCAACTCCCGGAGCTCCTCGTTGAACCATGGAGCTCTACGGGGTCTAGCGCCACGGAGAGGTCACAAAGGTGCAATCCGGTCAAGAGCCTCCGCTGCAGCCTTGTTCCAGGCCTCCGCAAGAGACTCCACGGAACTGTGGACGAGTGCCTCTGGAATAACCCCAAGCGCCGTCTGAAAGCCCTCTGGGTCCATCAGGCATCTGGGGCGGAACATCTTAATTGGTTCCGCCTCCCTGCGGGGAAGGATTGGAGCCAGGAAGTCAAGCCGTAATAGGAAATGGTCTGACCATGACAAAGGCAATGCTTCTAAGCCCCTTAGTCTCAGACCATTACTCAATTGCTCGGAAAGGAATACCATGTCAGGTGCGTGCCCTCCCTCGTGAGTCGGACCCTGTACTACTTGAGTCAGGTCCATGGCTGTCATGGTGGCCATGAACTCCCGTGCTAACCCAGAGGTTTCGCCGAATGACGGCAGGTTGAAGTCCCCCAAGACAATAAGTCCAGGTAACTCCACCGCCAACCCAGCTACCTCCTCGAGTAGCACAGGCAGGGCTTGTGCCACGCAGCTGGGAGGCAGGTACGTGAGAAGCAAGCCCACCTGAACCCCTAAGTCCAACTTCACAAGGAGGGACTCGCAACCCGCAATCTCCGGAGCAACGAGCCTACGCAGGCAAAGGCTCTCCCTGGCTATAATAGCCAGTCCTCCCCCCCTTCCCTGGGGTCGAGGTTGATGCCATATCTGAAACCCGGCTGGGCAAATTTCCGAGAGAGGAACTCCTCCCTCCGGGCCCAGCCAGGTTTCAGTTACACATGCCAGGTCGGCCTCCTCATCCAGGATTAAATCCCGGATGAGGAGAGCTTTATTTACCACCGACCTGTCATTGAGCAGCAGCAACCTGAGCCCAGGGCCAGAATTACACTCATCACCAGTGCCCTGGGTTGAGCTCACGGAGCCGGAACAAGGAATAGTTATTAGACAGCGATCCCTCGTTCCCCTGGAACGGCTAACTCCGTGGCTCCTGCCATATCTGCCTCTCCCCAGCAACACCGGGATATTCCGACCCTCTGCCACCCCAGAGATCGGTGCCCCTCCCCCTCCCGCCACTCCGGCGTCAGGTGGCCCAAATATATCATTCATACTATTTCCATTCATCCCATCCCTGGCATAACCCCACCCACTCCAACCATCCCACTCATACCAATCATTCATCCCATACACATTATTGCACCCACCCCAGTTATCCATCGGTTAACCCCCCCCCCAATTGATTACAAATAGATTAAATTAGCAATAGATTAGTGCACTAATAATATATATTACAAATATATAAGATATAAAATTATAAATCTGAATAAGTTAATAAGTTAATATAAAAAATATAAAATCAGATCTTGGTCAATAAATCAATCCAGGTATGAAGTCCTCTATAGATCTTCCACATAGTCTTAGAGTCTTAAAGTCTGCTGTTTTTCTATAATCTTGCCACTAGGGGCGCAGTTCTTCTATGGTCTTAGCAGTAGTTAAGAAGGGGATGGGAAGATTGGGGGGGGGGGAGATGACAAACGATGACAAAAACAGGAATTTGACGATAAACTATATCCCCAATCTAATTGGCCATGATGATTCTAGGCAGTTAATTCCATAGTTCTCACCCCCTCTAGTTCTTCTGGTCACATTAGTCTCCATGAGCACTCATACTGGGCGTCTGTCTCCTTCATCCCATTTTATCCCCCCTTGGCACCAGCAGCTCTCACCCACTGGTGCCATGCGGGGGTGTGTGTGTTATTTCTGGACATTCCTCGCCCACCATATCTCCGCAGATGTCCTCCACCACCGACAGCAGGTCGCTCCCACCGGCCTGGATCGTCAGCGGCTTTGGTCTCACAAGCAGACAGGGTCACCTCAGTTTCAGCGCTGGTCCCTGCTCCACTCCGCTCTGCTCCGTTCCCCTCCTTTCCGTCGTCCTGTCGCCTCCACCGCCTCGGCACTGGCACTGGTCACTCTCACTCACCAATGCCGCGCCAGGAAGCTCGGCTCGGTCTGGCTCTCTGCTTTCACAATTCCCTTCCTCTCCTTTGGCGTTTTGCATTTTGCATTCAGGCACGGCCGCCATCTTCCGCGTCCCAGCTAATCGCCCTGAAGAGCTCTCTCGGCATCGCAGCCTCTAGCACCCCCAACAGCGCCCCCAACAGCAGCAAAAGCATTTAGGTTCTAGCTGCCTCAACGGGGGACAAGATAGCAGATCGACTTCGGGTCATTTCAAAACTGGATTGGTTCATTCCTGATGATTTTTTCACCGTAGTCTTAGAGGAGCGGCGGACCCACCATCTCCCATATTCCCATATTCTTCAATTAAATTTATTAACCTTAAAATAGATTTTATGGGATCTTCTAAAATTAAGACCACATCATCTGCAAATGCTTGTACTTTATAAGTCTCTTTTTTTATCTTCAATCCTTTTATCTCCCTGTCTGCTCTTATTTTTATCAACATTGCTTCCAGGGTTAAGATAAATAACAATGGTGATATTGGACAACCTTGTCTTACTCCTCATTGTATTGCCACTTTTTCGGTCAACTCACTATTTATTGCATGTATTATATTAAAAAACCTAGTTCCAACCTCCATCTTATTTAATTGAATTTTCATAAAATTCCAGTCTACGTTATCAAATGCTTTTTTTGCATCTAAGAATATAAGCGTCATTTGTTTTTCTGGATGTTGTTCATAATATTCTAATGTGTTTATTATTGTTCTTAATTTTTTTAAAATTTGTCTTCCTGGTAAAAAACCATTTTGGTCACTATGTATCATATTATTTATAATATTTTTAAACCTGTTAGCAAAGATTGATATAAAAATTTTATAATCTACATTTAACAATGAAATTGGTCTATAGTTATCAATTTTTTCTTTTTCTTTACCCACTTTATGTATTAAGGTTACTAACATTTCTGACCATGTTTTAGGTAATATACCTTCTGCCATTATTTGATTATATATCTCAAACATATTTTTAAAAAAGTATGTCTATATCTAACAGGCCCGTCGCTTTATTATTTTTCTGGTTCTTTATAGATTGTTTTAATTCCATTTCTGTAACAGGTTTATTTAGTCTTTGTTGTTGTGTTTCGGTTAATACTGGTATGTCTATATTTTTCAAATATTCAAAAATTAAATCCTCGTTTATTTCTTCTCTCGTATATAATTTTCTATAAAATTCTAATACTATTTCCTTCTTTTCTTCTATTCTATGTTTCATTTTACCTTTTGAGTCTATCAGATTTTTTATAATTTTGTTTTCCCTCTCTTTTCTTAATTTATACGACAACCATCTTCCTGGTTTATTCACATGTTCAAAATATTCTTGGTTTGCTCTCTTTATCTTTTCTACTATTGGTTCTTGTTCTATCAATCTCAATTTATGCTTTATTAATTCTCTCTGATTTTTGGCTTTATCATCATTATCAACTTTTTGCATTAACGTTTCTACTTTTTTGAGATCTTCTACTAATTTTTCATAACGCATTTTCTTTTCTTTATTTTTTTTGCTATATAAGAGATTGTTGGCCCACGTATATATGCCTTTGTTGTATCCCATAAGTTTTGAGAGGTAGTGTCACTATTTTTATTTATTTTAAAGAAAATCTCTAATTCTCTCTCAATCCATTTTTTATACTCTGGATCTTTTATTATGTTTCTATTCATTGACCAGTTATTTATTTTCTTTTTACCTTTCCAATATATCACTAAAGGACTATGGTCTGCCCAGGTACTTGTTTCTACAGTGGAACCCCGACATACGAGCAGCTCTACTTACGAGCTACTCGAGATACGAGCTGGGAGAGTAGAGAAATTTTTGTTCGACTCATGAGCTTCCATTCGGGATACGAGCCGAGAAGAGCCGGCCTGGCTTGCTTTGCTTCCCAGCTGATGCAGAGCCGAATAAAGCGTCACGCCCCTCTGATGCTTTCGGCGGCTTCCGAAGCGATGCTGGGCTCTTTTGCCGCCAAAAGCGTCAGGGGGGCGTGACGCTTTATTCGGCTCTGCATCAGCTCGGAAGCAAAGCAAGCCAGGCCGGTTCTTCTCAGTATCCAGCTCTTGGTGAGTCCTTGGCTTCTGCTGGGGGTGCAGAAGCGGGCGGGGGAGGGGGCAAAAAAACCGCCCGGACAAGCACTTGCTGCGAGGCGGGCGGGGGGGGAGGGGGCAAAAAAACCGCCCGGACAAGCACTTGCTGCGAGGCGGGCGGGGGGGAGGGGGCAAAAAAAACGCCCGGACAAGCACTTGCTGCGAGGCGGGCGGGGGGGGAGGGGGCAAAAAAAACGCCCGGACAAGCACTTGCTGTGAGAGGGGGGGGGGAGGGGGCAAAAAAAACGCCCGGACAAGCACTTGCTGCGAGGCGGGCGGGGGGGAGGGGGCAAAAAAAACCGCCCGGACAAGCACTTGCTGCGAGGCGGGCGGGGGGGAGGGGGCAAAAAAAAACGCCCGGACAAGCACTTGCTGCGAGGCGGGCGGGGGGGAGGGGGCAAAAAAACCGCCCGGACAAGCACTTGCTGCGAGGCGGGCGGGGGGGAGGGGGCAAAAAAAAACGCCCGGACAAGCACTTGCTGCGAGGGGGGGGTGGCAAAAAAAAACGCCCGGACAAGCACTTGCTGCGAGGCGGGCGGGGGGGGGCGGCAAAAAAAACGCCCGGACAAGCACTTGCTGCGAGGCGGGCGGGGGGAGGGGGCAAAAAAAACGCCTGGACAAGCACTTGCTGCGAGAGGGGGGGAGGGGGCAAAAAAACCGCCCGGACAAGCACTTGCTGCGAGGCGGGCAGGGGGGAGGGGGCAAAAAAAAACGCCCGGACAAGCACTTGCTGCAAGAGGAGGGGGGCGGCAAAAAAAACGCCCGGACAAGCACTTGCTGCGAGGCGGGCGGGGGGGAGGGGGCAAAAAAAACGCCCGGACAAGCACTTGCTGCGATGCGGGCGGGGGGGGGCATTCACCCACCCCGGACAACGCCGGAGCGCTACCGCCGCCGCCGCTGCGGGGAGAGGCGGGCATTCACCCGCCCGGACAACGCCAGAGCGCGGGGAGAGGCGGGCATTCACCCGCCCGGACAACACCGGAGCGCTACCGCCGCCGCCGCTGCTGCGGGGAGAGGCGGGCATTCACCCGCCCGGACAACGCCGGAGCGCTGCCGCCGCCGCCGCTGCGGGGAGAGGCGGGCATTCACCCGCCCGGACAACGCCGGAGCGCTACCGCCGCCGCCGCGGAGCGCTACCACCGCCAGAGGGGCTCCTCCGGAGGGGCGCACGGGGAAGGGCTTGAGCTGCCGCCTTCTCCTTTCCCCGTGGGAGCACCTGAGTCAGAGGTCTTGCCGGGCCGATTGCCGAGCGGGGGCGGGGCGCGGAAGGAGGCGGGGGCGCTGCCGCACCGGCCCCCTCAGGCCGCTCCGTCCCTCTCCGAAGACACCCTTGGCCATTACAGATCTGGCAGCCCCGGTCGAAGGGAAAGTTCCTCCGTTCCGCTCCAGAGCCGCCGACCCGGGCCCTCCAAGGCGCAGTGGGTGTGCGGGGGAAGCTGAGGGAATCCACCGGACTCTGCCTCCGGCTGCAGCTTCCTCTCCAATTGGTCCTGGAACGTGAGGAATAAGTTTCTTTCTTTCTCCACCCTTCAACCTTCTCCTCTGAGGCTTCCTCCCATATGTGCCTCACGCAGCTTCGCAGCCTCGTTTTTCCTTCGAGGGGTTTGTGTGTGCCTTTCATTCTTTCAGCCACCCTTATTCCTCACGTTCCAGGATTCCCTGCCTTTTATTCTTTCAGCCACCCGTATTCTTTACGTTCCAGGATTCCCTGCCCTTCATTCTTTCAGCCACCCGTATTCTTTACGTTCCAGGATTCCCTGCCTTTTATTCTTTCAGCCACCCGTATTCTTTACGTTCCAGGATCCCCTGCAGCGCAGTCAGCCGGAGCCCCTTTAGCGCCCTGAGGACGCACCTGACTTCGGGCGGGAGGCTGGCAAAAGGCGCCCCGCTCGGAAACCTGGACCGGATCTCCCGTTTGGTTTGCGCAGGGGAGACCAATTGGAGAGGAAGCTGCAGCCGGAGGCAGAGTCCGGTGGATTCCCTCAGCTTCCCCCGCACACCCGCACACCCACTGCGCCTTGGAGGGCCCGGGTCGGCGGCTCTGGAGCGGAACGGAGGAACTTTCCCTTCGACCGGGGCTGCCAGATCTGTAATGGCCAAGGATGTCTTCGGAGGGGGACGGAGCGGCCTGAGAGGGCCGGTGCGGCAGCGCCTTCGCCTCCTTCCGCGCCCCGCCCCCGCTCGGCAATCGGCCCGGCAAGACCTGCCTCTGACTCAGGTGCTCCCACGGGGAAAGGAGAAGGCGGCAGCTCAAGCCCTTCCCCGTGCGCCCCTCCGGAGGAGCCCCTCTGGCGGTTGTCCGGGCGGGTGAATGCCCGCCTCTCCCCGCAGCGGTGGCGGCGGCGGTAGCGCTCCGGAGTTGTCCGGGCGGGTGAATGCCCGCCTCTCCCCGCAGCGGCGGCGGCGGCGGTAGCGCTCCGGCGTTGTCCGGGCTTCTCACTGCCGCCTCAACAACAGCCACGGGAGGGGAGTCGCTGGAGCTGCCCCCGGACTTTCCACAAGCCCAATGCCGCCAGCTCACATGCCCACCTCTCCCCGCGGCAGCGGCGGCGGCGGTGGCGGTAGTGCTGCCCGGCGAGGAGGAGGAGGAGCTGGGCTCCGGAGGGGCGCACGGGGAAGGGCTTGAGCCGCCGCCTTCTCCTTTCCTGCTGCTGTTGTTTCTCGCCGCAGCCTCGCGTGCTACTTATCCCTCGCTGAGGCGAGAGAGCCGCGGGGCAAACAGCCGGCACCGGGCGCAGCCTTTTGCGAGGGAAGCCACCGACGCAGCAGGAAAGGAGAAGGCGGCGGCTCAAGCCCTTCCCCGTGCGCCCCTCCGGAGCCCAGCTCCTCCTCCTCGCCGGGAAGCACCGGGCATGTGTTTTAAAACATCGGAGCCGGCATGGGGAGGCTTTTAATCAGCCCCCGAGACCCGAACCCGGACTCGGGGGTTGATTGAGAGCCTCCCCATGCCGGCTCCGATGTTTTAAAAGACACGCGCGGCTTTTCTGCTGCCTCCTAAAGCGGGGAAGTTCGCCAGGAGGCAGCAGAAAAGCCGCGCGTGTGTTTTAAAACATCGGAGCCGGCATGGGGAGGCTTTTAATCAGCCCCCGAGCCCCGAACCCGGACTCGGGGGTTGATTGAGAGCCTCCCCATGCCGGCTCCGATGTTTTAAAAGACACGCGCGGCTTTTCTGCTACCTCCTGGCGAACTTCCCCGCTTTAGGAGGCAGCGGAAAAGCCGCGCGTGTCTTTTAAAACATCGGAGCCGGCATGGGGAGGCTTTTAATCAGCCCCCGAGCCCCGAACCCGGACTCGGGGGTTGATTGAGAGCCTCCCCATGCCGGCTCCGATGTTTTAAAAGACACGCGCGGCTTTTCTGCTACCTCCTGGCGAACTTCCCCGCTTTAGGAGGCAGCGGAAAAGCCGCGCGTGTCTTTTAAAACATCGGAGCCGGCATGGGGAGGCTTTTAATCAGCCCCCGAGCCCCGAACCCGGACTCGGGGGTTGATTGAGAGCCTCCCCATGCCGGCTCCGATGTTTTAAAAGACACGCGCGGCTTTTCTGCTGCCTCCTAAAGCGGGGAAGTTCGCCAGGAGGCAGCAGAAAAGCCGCGCGTGTGTTTTAAAACATTGGAGCCGGCATGGGGAGGCTTTTAATCAGCCCCCGAGCCCCGAACCCGGACTCGGGGGTTGATTGAGAGCCTCCCCATGCCGGCTCCGATGTTTTAAAAGACACGCGCGGCTTTTCTGCTGCCTCCTGGCGAACTTCCCCGCTTTAGGAGGCAGCGGAAAAGCCGCGCGTGTGTTTTAAAACATCGGAGCCGGCATGGGGAGGCTCTCAATCAACCCCCGAGTCTGGGTTGGGGGCTCGGGGGCTGATTAAAAGCCTCCCCATGCCGGCTCCGATGTTTTAAAACACACGCGCGGCTTCTTTGCTGACTCCTGGCGAACTTCCCCGCTTCAGCCGACGTCTTTTCCCCTCAGCCCTCGGGCTTGCACGCATTAATCGCTTTTACATTGTTTCCTATGGGAAACAATGTTTCGACATACGAGCTGTTCGACGTGCGAGCCTCTTTCCGGAACCAATTAAACTCGTAAGTCGGGGTTCCACTGTATTTCTATTTTACTGATTTGTTCCATTATATGTGGTGAGGCCCAAGCCATATCAATCCTGGACCAGGTCTTATGTGGGTTATGTCAGATTATAGGAGATCAATCACAGCCCGCGTGAGCTGCAATTAATGAAATCTGGAGGCGACGGATAAAGTTACAGAAACGGTCTTCAAAACGAAGTTACTTTTATTAATAAAAACAATAAATCAGCTGTGCCTGGTCCCAGGCTTTCGCTATACGTCTACATTGCTTGAGAGTTAAAAGAAAGATGGAGATACTTCTTCTTCTTCACCGAGAAGAGAGGAAGTGATGCTGGCTATCTAGACAGGATTTTACATCATAATGGGTGGAGCTAAGTTAACATACACAGAGTTAACTATTTAATTACTGAATGTCTCTGAATGTCTCGGGCTGGCAATACACAGCGTGACACCCCTTCTTTGGCAGTCATCAGGGACATTGGTTCACATAAGGCACATTTTCTTGGATAGGTATTCGTGTTGATCAGCTGGCAATGGCTTATTCAGCAGGTCAGCAATCTGTTCAGTAGTAGGCACATATTGTATTTTCACGAATCCTTGTCTTACGTATTCTCTTGTATTTTTATATCTTATGTCGATGTGCCGTGAACGAGCTCCAACATATTCAGTTTCAGCTATGAACGTGACTGAAACATTATCCTCCATAATAACAATTGGTTTCATGGGATTTTCCCAAATACTATCAACGAGAGCAGAAACAGAGGTTAAAGCATTACAACAATCAGAAACACATGCATATTCAGCTTCAGTTGAAGAGCAAGAAATAAACTTCTGTTTTCTAACTTTCCAATAAATTGGACAACCATTCAAAAACATGTAACCAGAAGTACTTTTTCGTGTTTCTGCATCACCTGCCCAGTCAGCATCTGCATAACAAATCAATTCAGGATACTTAACATGTTTCGGCTCTAGGAACAACTTCATGTCCTTTGTATTATTATTATTATTATTATTATTATTATTATTATTATTATTATTATTAATTAGATTTGTATTCCGCCCCTCTCCGTAGACTCGGGGCGGCTCACAGCAACAATAAAACAATGTAAAACAAATTTAATAATTTAAAAAACACTACAAACCCCATTATTAAAAGCAAACATACACGCATATGTGCAGGGGATTGGGGCACAGGGGGGATTGAACTATAGGCATGGGCACACATGTACACGTGATAGCATGCATGCCGGCACTTTTGGCACCTGAGGGAAAAAAGGTTTGCCATCACTGCCTCACTTCATTACAGCTAAAATCATAAATTGGAATATTCCTAGCCCAAACCATGGTATCAGTGTGGTCAAGCACCATTAATTCAAAGTCCATCTCTTACATTCATTTATTTTATTAATCAAATGTGTACACTGCCAATTTCATTTCAAGAGTTGGAACAAAATTGCTCAGTTTAGACACATAAGGACTAGAACATAATTCTATATCTACTTGAATCAGTATTTTTTCTGAAGCTTTGGGAGAATCAAATTGCAAACAAACTGATCACATGCTGAAAACCTTTGCTTTTATATTCTTCTTATCACTGAAGGGAAGGGAAGGGAAGGCAGGTAGATATAACATTGTTCCAAATAAAGATAAGAAATTCCCTAGACATAACTCTAGTTTATATCCACTGTAGCAAAATAATCAGGTTACAGAATTATTGAAGAAGAAAATAATTTAACTTAGGCAAAAAATAGATAACCATTTATTAGTAAAAGTCATCTTAAACCGGGAAATAGGGGATTTTTTAAAGGACTCTTTTTAGGATACTCTTTTTGTATACTTCATGTATCTCAGCAGTCTCTTTATGCATGTCCAATGGAATGTAGTTGCTTTGCCAACATACCGTGACAAAAGATTCACTCAGTGAGATGTTGGGTCTTGTCCAACTGCTGATATATAGTAATGACCCAATTACTGACCGATAAAGCATTTGGTCTTCAAATGGAGGATACTCTTGTTGAGTTAACCTGTAAAAATCAGTTTGCATAGGAGAACGACAAGTATGTGCATCAGACATGTTACTATTATGCAAAAGTTGGTCAACCTTGCTTTCTTGTGAGAGGCAGAACCCCTTCTCAGTTTTCTCAATCTGAACACCTAGATAATCATTAATATGCCCTAAGCTTTTTAAAGTGAAATGTCTTTCTAGACCTTTGGCAAAAGTTTCACTCATGTGTTTGTTAGGACCAATGTAAACAATATCATCAACATAAACAAGAATAATTTAATAAACTTTACCTTGCCCTTTTGTAAACACGCATTCATCAGAGTCGGACTTAATAAAGCCCATTGAATTTAACTTCTCTATGAGGCAGCGATGCCACATGAGAGCAGACTGTTTCAATCTGTAGAGACTTTTCTGCAAGTACCAGACATCCCCTTCTCGGTCCTTGAACCCGGGCGCACTCTTTACGTAGATCTCTTCATTTAGATCAGGATTCAAATAGGCAGTCTCGATGTCAAACTGAAAAACTTCTAAGTTCAAAGCAATAACGGTAGTTAGGGCAATTTTGACACTTTCATTTTTAGCTGTGGGTGAAAAGGTATCTGTGTAGTCTTCAGGATACACCTGTGAGTACCCCTGTGCTACTAGTCTTGCTTTGTAAATCTTTTCATCATTTGGTTTTTGTTTAACCTTGTACACCCAACGTGTGCCAATAATCTTCTTGTTTGTTGGAGGCTCAACTTGTTGAAACACTAAGTTTCTTTAAACTGTCCAGTTCATTTTCCATAGCCTCATACCATTTTTCTTGTTCAGATTCATGTAAAGGTCTTATTTGAGAAAAGTTCTCAGGAGGAAGTATAATATTGTTACATAAGAAAGGAAAAGGTTTGTGTAATACTTGCTGTTGATATCTCTTTGGAGGAGTTCCTTTGGTGGTTCTCTGTGAACACCTTGGAACCTTGGTCCATCCTTCATCATGATCATCTCCGTCTCCAATTGCATCGCCAGGAACATCATCTGCGACTGTTGAAGACTGTCCATCATCTGGAACATCTGGATCATCTGGAACAGCTGCCTGAGAGTCAGGTTTCGCTGCACCTTGAACATCATCTTTAGGAAAATAAACTGAAGTATCATTACTGTGTATTCTGGACCAATTAGTATCTTCCTCAAATTTAGCTGAATTAGAAACAACAGTTCTATGATAAGTGTCAGCAAATTTGTAGTACTTTGAGCTTTCATCAAAACCAATGAATCTCATTCTCTGTGACACTGGACCCCCTTTTCTTCTTTGATCTAGTGGAATGTTAACTGTGGCATACGAGCCAAAAATGTGGATGTTTTGAACATCAGGCTTTTTTGCATGAAGCAAGTAGTAAGGAGTCTCTTGTATAACACTACTCCATGTTTGGTTAACAATGTAATTAGCATACCTGAGTGCTTCGCCCCAGTATTGATTGTCCATGTCAGCATCCTCTAGAAGGCAACGAAACATAGTCTGTAGGACCCCCCTGGCGTCTCTCTGAGATCCCATTCAAAGCAGGGGATGATGGTGCTGACGTTTGATGATGGATTCCGTTCCTTTTCATCCCATCCTTGGAACTGCTGGGACATGAATTCACCACGATCACTCTGGATTCTTCTGATCCGGACATCGTATTGCGTAAGTACTTCTGTAGCAAAGTCTTTAAAGATCTGAAAAGCCTCAGATTTTTGTTTCATTAGAAACACAAAACCATATCTAGAATAACTATCAACAATAGTCAAGAAATACTTACAGTTACCTTTAGTAGGCCGAAATGGACCGACAATGTCAGTGTGGACCAAATCAAAAATGCATGTAGACAAACGTAGGGCATGCTTGGCAACCGGGGCTGCCTTTGACTTGGCAGAATTGCAAATTTTACAATCAAGATGAACTTTGCAATCACTATCAACTTTAAAACCATTCACAAACTCAGGCATCTTTGCTAAAACTGGATAAGATGCATGGCCCAAACGACGGTGCCATCTATGAACACACCTGGAATGAAAAGATTTGTTTGTTAATACAGGTTTAACATTTAAAACATCATTGGGAACCTCCTGGACTTCATTGGCTTTAAGAGCCTTTATATCTATAGTGGCAGCAGGTTTTCTCTCTGGACCTGTGCCTTCGCCCTTTGGAATTTTTATACTTACATCAACCTTTGGAGGAGGATTTGGCTTTAAGTAATAAACACCTCTAATAGGGATACCAGTAGCAAGGATTTTGTCATCCTTTAAGATGTAAGCTTCTGTTAGTGTATGAGTCACTTTAGTCCCCAAATCTTCATTCAGGTGGTACACGCTGAGTATGTTGCCTTGGGCACTTGGAACATAGAAGATATGCGAAATGAATTTGTCCAATTCTTTTACGTAGACAGTTCCTTCTCCTTCAACTTTACACAGATGAGCTGCTACAGCAACCACTTCTTTGACGTCAGTCTTGTGAAATTCTGTGAAAAGTTCCTTCTGGTACACGATGTGAACAGCTGCTCCGCTGTCCAATGTCCATAAGTGATGAATGTCATATTGTGGACTCTTGTCTGGAACACTGTTAAGAAGGAGGGTGTTGACATAAACACGTTTCTCACCTTTTGAGTCTCGTTGAGCTGATCTGGAATTGCTGGAGCCTCGGCCCCTGGATCCTCTCGAACGTGTCCCTCTGGGCGGAGTAGGATATGAAGGAGATTCAGAATCGCCAGATTGAGAACTTTGGGGATCATTGGATTGAGAGCGTTGAGCGTCATCTCTTGGGTTGTTTCTGGCGTGAATATCTTGAAATGTAGCCCTTTTGTTGATAGCTTTTAGCCAAGGTAGGTTTGTATGCAGACGACATAGGTCTGAGTCTAGTATGCATTAGCCCTTCTTCAGTTAATATTTTACAGAGTCATTGAGTAGTTCTGTGGGCTAATGGCATGCTATTGAATTTAAAAACAGCTTCTTTCCATTCATGCCTGAGGGAATTTATGATTGTAGCTTTTAATTGCAAAGAATCAATGTTATAGCCTCGCTCTGATAAGTCTTTGTGCATTGCTAACATCTTAGATAAATGTGGAGCAATTTTCTCTCCAGGCTTTAATTTTGCTGAATGAAGGTCAGAGATTAACAGGAATGTGCCCTCTTCTGAAACTGGTCTATACTGTATATTGTCTATCTTTTAAATGGTATTCTCTCCATATATCCTTCAATAATAGTTCTGTACTCATTTTCCAAAATGTCACAGATAAAATTACCTTTTTTTCCTTTTCTTTCCTTTTTCCAGTGTAATCCATTTTGTCATCTGAGATTGCATTAAAATTTCCTATTATTATCATATTTTCAATTGCCAATTCACTTATTTTTTCATGTAAATCTTTATAGAATTGTTTTTGGTTATCATTTGGTGCATAAATTGAGACAATTACAAAAGGTTTTGTTTCTAGATCCAGTTGTACCATCAGAATCCTTCCATTGGTATCATTATACATTTCTTTAGATTCAATTGATTCATCTATATACATTGCTATGCCCTTTTTCTTTTGGTTTGCCAGACTAGTATATAATTTTCCCAGTTTTGAGTTATTCAGAAGACTCCATTTTTTTTTTTTTTTAATATGAACTTCTTGTAAAATATTTATCTGCGCTTTTTGTTTTTTAAGTTTAGTCAATATTTGGTTTCTTTTCTTCGGATTGTTCAAGCCATTTACGTTGACTGAG
>NW_027248778.1:0-15771 GCF_031021105.1 Erythrolamprus reginae | reverse complement strand
TAAGTTTCTAAAGGCAGGTAAACAGCATTTCAAGCATGTGGCTAAGGAGGATCCTGAAAAATGTTTTCTTCTTGGGTACAACTTCAGAAGAAATTCCTCTCCTTTACAAAGAATTCTGCAAGCATTCAAGACAGAATTCTAAGTCCCAGCGGGCCAGAAAGCTTCTAATACAGTGGTTCTCAACCTTGGGGTCGGGACTCCTTTGGGAGTCGAACGATCATTTCACAGGGGTCGCCTAAGACCATAGTTCCCTCTAAGCTGAGCAGTGAGCAATGGCTCACTTAAAAATCATCATCAACTCAGAGTTTTTCAAACCTGCCCAGAAGCCGAGAGGGAAAGAGTGAGAGAGAAAGAGTGCCACCCAGTCCCAAAGGGACTGCTGCTCAGACACTATACTTTTCCGCCCACCACCCAAAAAAATTAGAGGGAACACTGCCTAAGACCATGGGAAAAGACAATTTTCCAATGGTGTTAGTAACTAAAGCTTCTATTCTGGCATCTCGGAACATATTTTTACAATCCAACCAATCAGGCGTTTACAGGGGGGTGTCCCTCTGACCTTCCTGCCAATCAGCTTAAAGCTCTGTTGGGAGAATTGGCGCTAAACGTATAGTTGGGGGTCATCACAAGACGAGGAACTGTATTAAGGGGTCGCAGCATTAGAAAGGTTGAGAACCACTTCTCTAATACAAAGAAAATGTAAATTTTGATCCAGTTTAGTTTTTGGATTTTAACAGTGTAGATATTGATTTCTCCCCCACCCAATATTTAGTTCTCCAGGTAATGTGCTCTGACCAGGGGGGGAAATCCAGTAGGTTCTAGAGAACCAATAATGGAAATTTTGAATAATTTGGAGAACTGGAAAATACCACCTCTGGATGGCCCCAGAGTAGCGTGGGAATGGAGGTTTTGCAATGCCCTTCCCCCAGGAGGGGGATTTTGCAATATCCTTCCCCTGCCACGCCCACCAAGCCACACCCACAGAACCAGTAATAAAAAAAAATGGATTTCACCACTAGCTCTGACCCCGTGGAAACTAGGTTGTATATCTTTCTGTTCTGGTTTCTGGTCGAAATTTAGCCATTACAAATAACTCTTATTAAATGCATTATTTCATGAATAAAGAAACTCCATTTATTTCTCTGCTCTTCTGGAATTCAAACACATTTCATACAGGCAATTATCTGTTGGTCCGTTATCTCCCTTAACTGCATTTCTCACATTCCTTCTCCTTCTCCCCGTAACAAGATTTATTTTCCTAACAGCATGATTTCTAAAACAGCAGCCCTGACTGTTAATCAACACAGAATACTTGGGAGCGGCAAGAAAAACCTCAATTTCTCTTTGGCAACGTTGAAACTCCACCCTTCTTCCCCACTGACCCCCTGACGTGCCAAATACATCACTACAATATTTAACCCATTCCTCTCCTTAATATCTTCTTCCAGACACCTGTTCTCTACGTTTTTGGGCCCTTCTGAATTTAGGATTAACCCAGCGAGCGTCTGATTCTCCCTCGCTAGATCCTGAACTCATAGCCCCATCCTGTGGCTGGTCTCCCACCTGTTCTACTACCTGTAACCCCGGGGGGCCCACTAATTCATAAACACTATCTGAATCCGAGTCTTCAATATCTTCATCATCCTCCAACTGACCAGGAGTATGTACAACACTTTCTATCTTGGAACCCAGTTTCCCAATCCATTCAAGTTAGTCTATAATTTGATTTCATGGACAGGGTTTTTTAAGTTATTATGATTGTGATTGTGATTGTGATTGTGATTATGATTATGATTTAGATTTCTATGCCACCCTTCTTGGTGCGACTCAGGGCGGTGCACAACACTGTAAATACACACAATATATATACAGTATAAGAAATCTAATTATTTTAAACGACATATGCAAAATGAATAAAAAATTTAAACCTGTTATGCAGTCATCCACATTCATCCAACTCATCATTCATATAGCCGGGGACAATCTCGTGACTCACAGTCCCCATGCCTGCTGGCAGAGATAAGTCTTCAGAGCTTTGGGAAAAATCAGGAGGGAGGGGGCGGTATGTATCTCTGGAGGGAGTTCATTCCAGAGGGCCGGGGCCGCCACAGAGAAGGCTCTTTCCCAGATGACATTGTCTGGCCGACGAGACCCAGAGAAGGCCAACTCTGTGGGGCCTAACTGGCCACTGGGATGCATGAGGCAGAAGATGGTCCCATAGATAGTCTAGTCCTAAGCCATGTAGGGCTTTATAGGTCAGAACCAGCACTTTGAATTGTGCCCGGAGACCAATTGGCAACCAATGCAGCTCACAGTGTTCTTGAAATGTGGGCAGATCTTGGGAGCCCCACAAAATAAAAATCTTCTCTATCTTTTGAATTCTAACTGGAGCAATTTCCTAAAACCAAACTGTATTTTTACTAATTGCATTGATGTTATTGTGGATTTAAACCTCAGAATTGATTTCTATAATTACAATGCTCAAATGTGCTATACTTTATGTACGAGTAGTGTTTGGTGTGAAAATCATTAAAATCGTTTTATTTTAACCAAGAAACTAATACTTGTGTAAGCGAGAAAGGTAGTAAAAAAAAAATCTGTTTTGGCCAGTTGACTCTGAAATCTTTAATCAAACAGAAGCTATGGGGAACTCATATTTACTGAGGGGAAGCACATAACATATGCAGATTGACAAAAGAAATAGATGTAGATAAAACTAGAGACCGTCTTTCCCTCCATTAACTATAACAAACAGTTTTACAAATATAGATTAGTAAAAGAGGAAAATAATAAATTAATCTTGCAATACAGCACCCCAGTTTCAATCTTGTCAGTGGGCTGTGCTATTAGCAACGGCTGCAACTTTTGCAAATCTGCTGCTAAGTTTTGCCCCCAAATGACAGTCTATTTCTCCTACTAACGGTAGCTGCAAACAGCAAACACCCTCCAACTAAAAGTTTAATGTTCCGAGTCCTTATATAGGAGAACTTTTGAGGTTCCGGGACCATGCTGCTTTTAACACGTCTCCCTTCTGCGAAAAATCTCGCCCGGATATAGAATTTTTGCCACTTTGCTTCTGTTAGTTTCTTCCTGCAGCGCAGGACAGGATCAAGTCTATCCTCCACTCGTTAAATCATACAGGGCAGTTTGCAATAAACTGAGATAGGACCAAGCTGGCGGTCAAGAGAAGAAGAAAAAAGAGAATCTCTTTGAGGAATTCTTCCTTGATGCTCTATTGGAAGCAAGTCTTCCCTTGGAAGGATCAGGTATGAGCAAGGGATCCACTGAAAGCAGGTCAGCAGCCCCAAACTCGCCTTTTGATCACTATGGCTGATATTGCAAGCAGGCACTTGTCACATGGCTGGCTGGAGAACGGTGGGAGGGGTTAGGGCCTTCCCTGTTCATTTGCAGACACTAACCCACTCTGTGGAAGGACACTCCTCACACTGGACATGGCAGCACCAATGGAAACGGCACTGGCAACGCTGAGCTCGCACCTCCTGCAGCATGTTGTGGCCGCGCCCACAGCACAGGCTGCCACAGCCATCTGGCTGTGGGCTGCTCTTGACGCAAGGGCGGCCGTGGGTGCCGGAGGAACCTAGGCTCGGATCCGGCTCGCAGAAATCGGGGGAGGATTCGTAGAAGATGAGGTGCTTGGCCCAGTGGGAGCTGGGGAGTTGTGGCCAGAAGGCTCCCGAGTTTCTGTTGTCCAGCCGCGAGAGTGCGGCGTGGTCCATCCGATCCCGTAAGATGGAGCCCACGTGGCGGAAATCAGGGGCTGCTAGCCAACATGTCCGAAACTGGCAGCTCCCAGAAGGGCCGTGACATTTACATCTGCGCTTGCTCAGCTCTGACACCACCTGTCAAGAGAGATCAGAAGGGAAGGTTAGCTGCAGGAAAAGGTGGAAATCCCCTGCTTCTTTTGATCCCACCAAGGAGATGAAACTCACACTGCCTGTGGAAAGGGAGCAGAGGTGCTGATTGAAATGTACCATATTTTGGGGAATACAGTCATACCTCGTCTTACGAACCTAACTGGTTCCCGGAGGAGGTTCGTAAGACGAAAGGTTCGTAAGACGAAACAGTTTCCCATAGGAAACAATGTAAAGTCAATTAATACGTGCAGGGGGAAAAAAAACCTGCAAAAAACCGCTGCCGCCCGGCTGTCACCTTTTAAAACAGCCTGGAGGCTTCTCAGCGGCCTCCCGAACGCCGAACGCCAAACGCGAACTTCCGGGTTCGGCGTTCGGGAGGCCACCGAGAAGCCCCCCGGCTGTTTTAAAAGGTGACAGCCGGGCTACGGGGCTTCCCAGCAGCCTCCCGAACCCCAAACTTTTGCCGAACTTCTGGGTTCGGCATTCAGGAGGCTGCTGGGAAGCCCCGTCCCCCGGCTGTCACCTTTTAAAACAGCCGGGGGGCTTCCCAGCAGCCTCCCGAATGCCGAACCCGGAAGTTCGGATTTGGCGTTCGTAAGACGAAAAAAGTTCATAAGAAGAGGCAAAAATTTTCTGAACCCCGTGTTCGTATCTCGGGTTGTTCGTAAGTCGAGGGGTTCGTATCTTGAGGTACCACTGTATAAGACGCACCTTTCCCGCCCCAAAAGAGTTTGGGTGAGTCTTATACTCCGAATGTAGCTTTTTCGAAGCTTTCCCCCCCGCCAGTCCTAATGAGGTGCTAACAATCTTCCTGGCTTGCAGGATTTTTCATTGCTACTCAGAATTCCCCCCCCCCCAGCCATAAGACTTTGCAGCCTTGTTTTTATTACTATCCTCTACGAAAAATGTTTTTTCACCCCTAAGGAGGTGCTAACGATCTTCCCTTCTTGCAGGCTTGTTTTCATTGCTACTCCAAATTTTTTTCCCCAGCCCTAAGTCTTTGCTGGCTTGTTTTCATTGCTATTCCCTCCAAAAGGGTTTTTTCAGCCTAACTAGGTACTAACAATCTTCCCAGCTTGCAGGATTTTTTCATTGCTACTCCAAAGTTTTTCCCCAGGCTTAAGTCTTTGCAAGATTGTGTTCATTGCTATTTCCTCCGACAAAGGTTTTTTTTTCCAGTCCCAACCAGGCGATAAAATGATGTGCTGAAGCTGACCAGACTAAGGATGCTAGCCAGATGAATACCTGGTAGGTAGATTTTCCCCTCCCCCATTTGCCCCCCCCCCCAAAACTAAGGTGCGTCTTATACACCGAAAAATACAGTATCGATGAGAATCCAAAGCCAGCATATATTTCTTTTTTTTTTAAATCACGCCAATCCATAATTTAGCCATGCACTTATATAAGAGAGCTAAGAAAGCATCAGCCAAATAAGTTGGAAGGTGCTGACATCATGTGAAATTGATTGTCAATCAGTGTTGCTTCCTAAGTGGACAATTTGATTTCACAGAAGTTTGATTTACTTGGAGTTATATTGTGTCGTTTAAATGTTCCCTTTATTTTTTTGAATATATACGATTGGTAGTGGTGCATACAATATGTTCATGGATAAGTCCATCTGCAGAGAAACTGAATCCAATTTTTGAGTGCATTTTGGCACCTAAAATTCTTGGTTTGTTTGTGAATATATACTATAACCTATTCATGTACAACGCACATGATTGCTTAATGCCTGATCTGGTAGCTGTTAGAGAGTATAGGTGGTCTTCAAATTACAATCACAATTGGGACCAAAATTTATGTTGCTAAGTAAGATGTTTCTTAAGTAAGTCTTGTTCCATTTTATGACCTTTCTTGCCACAATTGTTAAGTGAATCATTGCAGTTGTTAAGTTACCGTAGTAACCCGTTTGTTAAGTGAATCTGGCTTCTCAATTGACTTTGCTTGTCAGAAGGTTGCAAAAGGTGATCACATGACACAAATATGAACTGGTTGCCAAGCAGATAAATTTTGATCATGCTCCAAACAGTCATAAGTGTGAAAAACGGTCATAAGTCACTTTTTTTCAGTGCTGTTGTAACTTTGAACAGTCACTAAACAAACTGTTGTAAGTTGAGGGCTACCTGCACTTGCAATATATAGCTTTCATGTAGACATGTTTGCCACCTGCCTCTCTAACCTTAGAGGTTTTGAGAGTACCAACTACAACTGACTCTGTCCACACAATATACCAGGATTTTTTTTTTTAAAGAAAAATCTTTAAGAGGTTTCCTTTTCAAAACTGTCAAAGTAAACTTAACATCAGTGGATAAGAGTACAGTATATGTCCTTTAAAATGAACTTTAAAAAAAAAAAATCTCCCAAATAGGATTAAAAGGGTAATTTTCTAAGAGGAAAGAAGTGGAATCCCACAAGGATATTCATAATCTTAAGAAATAAGCAATGAGCTGGCTGAGTTTATGGATGACGCTGAAATATTCTAGGAGGTAAAAACTAGGCGGGATTGTGATGAGCTCCAGAGGGATCTCTTTAAGCTGGGCAAATGGTCAGCCAAACAGCAAATGGAATTCAATTTGAGTGTTAAGTGATACATTTTGAAACAAAGTCCTCTAATTTCACATTTATGCTGATGGGCTTTGAGCCATCTTTAACCAACCAAGAAAATGATTTTGGGATTGTAAAGAGTAGCTCAGTGAAAAGGTTGACTACTCAATATAGTAAAGACGGATTTCAATTAGGAAAGAGACAGAATAAAAATGCTAACCCTATCATAACCCTATATAAATGAATATTTATAGTTGTTTGAGAAGGGCGGCATAGAAGTCTAAATAATAATAATAATAATAATAATAATAATAATAATAATAATAATAACAACAATAACAATAACAATAACAACAACAACAGCAACAATAATACATGCACATTTGGAGTGGGATTATCTAACAGAGCTGGGGGGGGAATATGTTAAGAGGAGGACCCAAATTCAAACATCTTCCTTATGAGGACAAAACCTAGTCTTCAAAACTCTTAGCTTGGGGGCTTGAGGAGAGGGATCTAATAGATCAACGGTTCTCAACCTTTCTAATGCTGTGACCCCTTAATACAGTTCCTCATGCTGTGGTGACCCCCAACCACACGTTTGGCGCCAATTCTCGCCAACAGAGCTTTAAGCTGATTGGCAGGAAGGTCAGAGGGACATCCCCATTGTAAAAACCTGATTGGTCGGAGTGTAAAAATATGTTCCAAGGTACCAGAATAGAAGCTTTAGTTCCTAACACCATGGGAGATTTGTCTTTTCCCAGGGTTTTAGGCGACCTCTGTAAAACCGTCATTTGACCCCCAAAGGGGTCCCGACCCCTAGGTTGGGAACCACTGTAATAGATGAATAAAAACATTCATGGCATAATGAAAAGGTTTTCACCATGTCTCAAAATACTACAAATGCCATTCTACAAGGTGGATGAGAAAATTTAAAACAGATCGCAGAAAGCACTCCTTCACATAGTAAATAATGAACCCGAGATAATTCTTTACCAGAAGATTTAGGAAGAGTGGCAACAATTAAGATGAATATTTTACCTAAAATTTTATTTCTTTTCCAGGTAATTCCAATAAATCCAGGGGGTATTTTTTTCAAAACTTTAACAAATATAGTTAAAAAAATTTTATGGCAAGGGAAAAAAGCAAGGATAAAAATAAATTGTTTAGAAGATATTAAAGAAAGAGGAGGATTTGGTCTCCCAAATTGGAAATTATATTACCAGGCGGCTGCCTTAACATGGATTAGAGATTGGATAACTCTAGAAAACAAAAGAATATTAAATTTAGAAGGGTATGATCTTATGCTTGGATGGCATGCCTTCATATGGTACGACAAGGAGAAAAACCAGTCATATTTTAAAAGACATACATTAAGGAAATATTTATTAGAAGTTTGGAAAGATATAAGGAAAAATCACTTTCTAAATATTCCAGAATGGCTTGCCCCCTTAGAAGCAATAATACACCCAAAGTCTATAAAAGATAAAAAAAAATTTATAAGATATAAAGATTTATTAAATGACCAAATGAAATTAAAATCTAGAATTAAATTACAAGAGGAAGGGATAACAATAGATTGGTGGCAGTATGCCCAGATTCGATCCAGATACCAGAAGGATAAAACACTCTATATTTTTAATAAAAGTAAAAATTTGTTAAGCAATTTAATTACTCTTAACCAAACAAAAACAATAGGGAAAATATATAAATTTCTCATTGCACACAAAAATATAGAATTGACTCTAAAAGACAATATGATAAGATGGTGCAGAAACATTGATAAGGAAATAGATATTGATACATGGGAGAAAGTCTGGATTAATAATTGGAAAATGACCAAGTCAGTATCATTAAAAGAAAATCAAATTAAAATGATCTACAGGTGGCACCTCCCTCCAAATAGGATAGCAAAAATGTTCCCTAAAACCTCTCCATTGTGTTGGAAATGCAAGAAAGAAATAGGAACCTACTACCATCAATGGTGGACATGTGGTAAAGCTAAAATATATTGGAAGATGATAGAGAAAATAATAAAAGAAATAGTAAAGCAGGATATAGAAAACACCCCGGAATTTTATTTATTAGGAATTACCAATCAGACTTACAAGAAAGAAATTTTATATTTAATTATACACATATTAACTGCGGCTAGAATTATGTATGCGCAAAATTGGAAGGGGGAAGAAATCCCCAAAGAAGAAGTTATAGCAAAAGTATTAGATTGCGCTGAAATGGATATGATGACAAGACGTTTAAATGATCAAGAAGATACTAAGTTTTATGAAACATGGAACAATGTTTATAAATGGATAGATAAGAAAAAATAAGATATATAAATTTACTTTTAGTTAATTTGTTATATTTGTTTTTACTTGGGTAATATTAATGCTAACATTAGTTCAAATTTATTGTTTAATGACTATGGTAGAATTAGTTTATATATAAGAATTAGTCTATATATAAGTAACATAGTAAGAATTTTGGTTTTATATATATATTAGTAAAAATGTGAAAAACTTTAACTTAAATTTAGTTAATTTTTTTTTAAATATTCAATATACATCTAATTATGCATTCTTTTTCTGTATTTGAATTTATACTTTCAAGATAAGCGGGGGAAATGTATCCCCACTTTGTGTTTAATGTTTGTATGTGTATCTGTCTATTTTAAGAAAATTAATAAAAATATTATTTTTTTAAAAAAGATAATTCTTTACCAGAAGACATGATAATGATCACTTACTTGGTGACTTGTAAAGGTGCTGGATAATTTAATGGAGGAGGGGACTATCCAAAGCAGTTGATCAAGGAGACCTAACATTTCCTCTACAGCATGACTCCAAGGACTACCATATTTTTCAGAGTATAAGATGCACTTATTTACCCCCAAAAAGAGAGTGAAAACTTGGGGGCATCTTATACACCAAATGCAGCCCCACCCAGCCACCCCCATTCTTTGGCCTCTGCCTCCCAGCAACTTATCTCCTTGCAGCAAATAGAAAGAGCTTGTTAAGCTGAGCCACTCATTATCAGTTTCCCAACCCTCCGCTGATTTGAGGCCACTGATAGTGAAACTAGCTGCAAGGAAGCAAATTGCTGGGAGAGATACACAGATTTTTTTTAACTTTCACTGAATTGGATGCAAGGAGGTAAGTCAATAACTATAAATGTCTGCAGAATGTTCAAATTATTAGACTTATTTTTAAATATTGCTTTTTTATTGTTCTAGTAAAAAAAATGAAGAAGCTTTTTAAAAAAAATGCTTGATCTGAAGAGGACCATTGGTATTGTATCTTCTTTTAAATAGCAGAGAATAACTATACAGTGGTACCTCTACCTAAGAATGCCTCAACTTAGGAACTTTTCTAGATAAGAACTGGGTGTTTAAGATTTTTTTGCCTCTTCTCAAGAACCATTTTCCACTTACAAATGTGAGGCTCTGAAACTGTAACCGGAAAAGGCAGGGAGAAGCCTCCATGGGGTCTCTCTATGAATCTCCTGGGAGAAAACAGGGCCTCCACTCTACCTGTGGTTTCCCCAATCGCACGCATTATTTGCTTTTACATTGATTTCTATGGGAAAAATTGCTTCTTCTTACAAACTTTTCTACTTAAGAATCTGGTCATGGAACGAATTAAGTTCGTATGTAGAGGTACAACTGTACTTCCAGAAAGACACATCAATTTTAAAGATCTGTAAAAGAATAATCTGAAATGTAACAGTGTAACAATGTAATTCTAAATAGTGTCCTGTTTAGTATTAAGATAAGACAGTTGAGTTAAACCTTGATTTAGTCATGTTTGGAGTAGATCTATTTAAATAATTGAGAGGAGATAATTGACTACATTTAAGAAAATTTTCTGGCATTAATATACTTGCTATAATGTATATTGTTCCAATTTTTGCTATTTCTATGGGTCAGGCACACACACAGAGAAATACACAGCAAACAGTGTATATCATCTGTGCTGTTTACTGGAAGGCAAATTGATGGGAGCCAGAGGCAGATTTTTCCCCCTTGTTTTCCTCCCCGAAACTAAGGTGCGTCTTATACTCTGAAAATACAGTGTTTACAGGGAAACAGTGGCAGGAAAGCAGCATAATTCCCCTCTCAGAGGCATGTCTCATACATAACCTCCCAACTCATAGGCAATGGCACATCTCAGTTTAATTCATTCTAAAGCCTGTTTTATTGCTTTTGCAAGTTCTATCCATTATAGTCTCAATATTTAAAAAGCATCTATAAGGAAAATCAGAACACATCTGGAAAGTGTTCTCCAATAGAAGATAACTCTCAGACATAAGCCAAATAAACCCACATTCATGTTTTTAGGAAATAACTAATTTTCCACTTTCCCTGCCTTGAATTTTGCACAATGCCTCAATTTTGGATGATGATGTACCATGTTTCCCCAAAAATAAGTCATCCCCGAAAGTAAGACATAGAAGAGGTTTCGGAGAATTGCCTAATATAAGGCATCCCCCGAAAGTAAAACGTAGGAGACGTTTCGTTTCACAGCATTCCTGAACAGAACATATATAACATATATTTGAAGAAAGTATAATTGTTGTACATGGAAATAATGGTACGATAATAGTAAGAAATTCTTGATAGGATTCACAGTTTGACGGTTGTTGGTTTGTGATGACAACTACTGTACAGTATATAATAAATGTTCATTTTTTTTGTTCAGCAATAAATGTGAATTCATCTTCAATGAAAAAAAATAAGACATCCCCTGAAAGTAAGATGTAGCAAAAATTAATATAAGACGCTGTTTTATTGTCGGGGAAACAGGGTATGTAGACAACGTTTTAAGCAGGTCTATAAACATGCTCGCAAATGTCTTATTATCCAGGAGGGTTACATGGATGTAAGCACAGTTTACTCTCTCATATGAGAAAGTTTCATTTACAGGAGCCCAAACAATTGTAATTCTGTTGGTTCAGCTACTCCAATCATACTGCCTGATTAATAGAAGCAAGCTCCATCAGAGGTTCATGCAAAAGAAGAAAACCCTAATGGTTCCCTGTATCGGGAATAAATAACATAAATAATTGTGCTAAATCTCTACATCTACTGTAGAAATACAGTAGAATTCCTAAACGGAAGCAAGCGTAATTAGAATGGTAAATCATGCAGAAACACAGCAGGCATCTTCCTTTGAGAGTAGGTTGTTGGAATGTATTTCTCTTGCACACTACGGTGTCTCAGTACATGGTTTGGGAAAAGAATCTGAATTTAGTCGAGCCACATTTAATATTACCAACCTTATGTTCTCAAACTCATCTCCACGGCCATGATAACTGCACATTAGCAATAAACATTAAAAAAATTCTGAGAATATTAAATACTGTACCATATACCAGTAATAGATTAACTGTTATGAACACCCAGTAATGCAACTATGTCAGAATTGTAGCCATGTACGCTCATGTTACACCAACACTATGCAGTCTGCATTGGTTGCCGATCAATTTCCGGTCACAATTCAAAGTGTTGGTTATGACCTATAAAGCCTTTGGCATTGGACCAGAATATCTCCGGGACTGCCTTCTGCCGCACGAATCCCAGCGACCGGTTAAATCCCACAGAGTTGGCCTTCTCCACCAGTCCCGTCGACTAAACAATGTCGTTTGGTGGGACCCAGGAAGAAGAGCCTTCTCTGTGGCGGCCCCGACCCTCTGGAACCAGCTCCCCCCGGAGATCAGAACTGCCCCTACCCTCCTTGCCTTTTATAAAGTTCTTAAGACCCATCTCTGCTGTCAGGCATGGGGGAAATGAGACTCTCCCCCGGGCCTATACAGTTATACATGGTATGTTTGTGTGTATGCTTGCTTTTAATAATGGGTTTTTTAGTGTTTCTCTTAAATTATTAGATTTGTTCTTACATTGTCTTTGTTATTGTTGTGAGCCGCCCCCGAGTCTACGGAGAGGGGCGGCATACAAATCTAATAAATAATAATAATAATAATAATAATAATAATAATAATAATAATAATAATAATATTGTCTCTATGATTACCCATTAGGCCACATATACTGTCAACACTTCCCTCCTCCAAAACCCTGCCTAGATTCACATCTTACCTTTCTGCCCACACGATGACTGTGTAGCTGCATCCGAGCATGGGCATCACGGGGTTTTCCTTCGTGGGTCCAAAAAATGACGGGCAAATCTCTGGGCGTATGCAAAATCTGCACTGCAGCCACCCCATTCCCAGGTGTCCTGCGGGCTAGGCTGCCCCCACAGTGAGGATTGCATAGGGGGCAGGCTCTTGCCCCGGCTCAGAGATTGCAGCTGGCTGAGTTTTAGTTTCTGGGTCTCCGTGCCTTGTCTGGCACAGCCACAGCTTTGTAGTTCCCCCAGACTGCAGGCAGTTGCCACTGCATGGGTCACACCAGCTGCTAGCAAGGAGAAGACAAAGGCACTTTCCCGGAAGCCTAGAGAAGAAAGACACAGTGAAGAGTTAGAAAGTTTGCTAGCACTTCAAGCTAAGAAGCCTTTAAATAAGAAGTACTTGTGTTCAAGGTGATGTTGACTCCTGGACATTTAGGTGTAAGATCTGCAGGGGTCAATGCAGGGGTGAAATGCTTTTTTAAAATTTTTTTTTTAAATTAAGTTATATATTTTAAAAACAAACTATACAAAAAAACAAAAGACAAAAACATCACAATAACAAAAACCACATAGAAATAATTAAAACATCACATCATTAATTAATATATCAGTAATTTACACTTTACCCCATAGGATTTTCTTAAGGCTATTCCTATCGACATATTCCCAGGGTCCCAGGGGAATAGCCTTCTCTATGGCGGCCCCGACTCTCTGGAACCTGCTCCCCCCCCCCGAGATTAGAACTGCCCCTACCTCCTTGCCTTTCATAAACTCCTTAAAATCTACTTCTGCCGTCAGGCATGGGGGAATTGAGACATCTCCCTTGGGCCTATACAATTTATTTATGGTATGCTTGTGTGTATGTCTGTTTTAATAATGGGTTTTTAAAATGTTTTTAAATTATTAGATTTGTTATAAATTGTTTTATTTTGTTGTGAGCCGCCCCGAGTCTACGGAGAAGGGTGGCATACAAATCAAATCAAATCAAATCAAATCAAATCAAATCAAATCAATCAATAAATAAATAAATATTGATTACTACTTTGGTTATTTATATTATACCTAATGTTGTTTACCTTTTTTCGGCCTTTCTATTATCATTTCCAAAATAATTCAATTAATACAAATCTAATTTGTATTATTTGTTTATTTTATCATTTGTTCTATTAAGTATCATTTTTTAGAAAATTAATCTTTGGACATAATTAGTTTCTTTACTTTTATAGTTATTTCATCAATATACTCTGGTTTTGTTTTGTTTTTCTTATCCCCTAACCATTCATAAAATATATTCCAAATTTTATAATATTCCGAGTCTTCTCGGTCGTTTAATTTCATTGTCAGCATATCTGTTTCCGCGCAATCCATAGTTTTTCTAATGCAGGGGTGAAATGCTACCAGTTCGGTCCGGTTTAGGCAAACTGGTAGCGGTGGCAGCGCGAGGCTCCGCCTACCCACTGCCATTTTCTTTTTTAACCTTCTGCGCATATGCAAAGCCTTCTGTAGATGCACAGAGGGTTAAAAAGAGTGCAAATTGTGCGCTTTCAAACTGGTAGGGAAGGTAAGTAAATTTCACCGCTGGGTCAATGTCTCCTAATCCCACCACAATTCCTTAATTTTTTTTAAAAATGAGGACGACACTCCACTTTACATCATCCTCATATCTAAATCCAAAACTGAAATAATCCTCATTTGGAAGGTTGAAGAAAGCTGGGTTGTCATTCTTTCACCAAATTAAGCATGTGTGCATATGTAACAGCTAATAATTCAAATTGAATTAAAGCCATGGGTGGTCTCTGAAAATCTACTCAAAAACTATTTATCTTCACCGTATAGGTGAGTTATTACAGCTTGCTTCCCTAAAGAACTTCTGGATCTCCCTGCCTCACTAATGCACTAATCCTAGGTTTCCCTTGGGAAAAAACAATTACTGTACTCCTAAATTACTCCATAGCCTAAATATGCCCTTGTCTATCGCCTTCTGTAAGCTGATGCCTCCAGATACGTTGGACCTCAACATTTCGTAAAAATCACACAGACACAACTGTTGGGCAGGTTGAGAGGTAATGTGCTGCAGTTCAACACGTCTGAAGAACATCGGGTTGAAAAACATGAGTATTCCTAGTTATGTTGCGTTGAACTCATTAGGAGTATTCCTAGTTATGTTGCGTTGAACACATTAGGAGTATTCCTAGTTATGTTGTGTTGAACCCATTAGAAGTATTCCTAGTTATGTTGCATTGAACTCATTAGGAGTATTCCTAGTTATGTTCACGGAGAGGGGCGGCATACAAATCAAATAAATAAGTAAGTAAGTAAGTAAGTAAGTAAGTAAGTAAGTAAGTAAGTAAATAAATAAATAAATAAATAAATAAATATGTTGTGTTGAACTCATTAGGAGTATTCCTAGTTATGTTGCATTGAACTCATTAGCGAGGGGGACGTTTCCCCAAGTTCGCCTGGTGCACCAGTTGCAGCCCTATTTGGACCGGGACTCACTGCTCACAGTCAGTCATGCCCTCCTCACCTCGAGATTTGACTACTGTAATGCTCTCTACCTGGGGCTACCTTTGAAAAGTGTTCGGAAACTTCAGATCGTGTAGAATGCAGCTGCGAGAGCAATCATGGGCTTCCCCAGGTATGCCCAGGTTACACCAACACTCCGCAGTCTGCATTGGTTGCCGATAAATTTCCGGTCACAATTCAAAGTGTTGGTTTTGACCTATAAAGCCCTTCATGGCATCGGACCAGAATATCTCCAGGACTGTCTTCTGCCGCATAATCCCAGCGACCGATTAGGTCCCACAGAGTTGGCCTTCTCCGGGTCCCGTTGACTAAACAATGTCGTTTCCAAGGGGAAGAGCCTTCTCTGTGGCGGCCCCGACTCTCTGGAACCAACTCCCCCTGGAGATTAGAACTGCCCCCACCCTCCTTGCCTTCCATAAACTCCTTAAAACTCACCTCTGCCATCAGGCATGGGGGAATTGAGGCATTCCCCCCTCCCCCGGGCCTATGCAATTTATGTATGGTATGTCTGTGTGTATGTCTGATTTAATAATGCGGTTTTTAAATGTTTTTTAAATGCATTAGATTTGTTGTGAATTGTTCTATTGTATGTTGTGAGCCGCCCCGAGTCTACGGAGAGGGGCGGCATACAAATCTAATAAGTAAATAAATTAGGAGTATTCCTAGTTATGTTGCGTTGAACTCATTAGGAGCATTCCTAGTTA